>NC_038253.2:14968498-15155488 GCF_000004515.6 Glycine max | reverse complement strand
TATTTTTTTTTCCCATCTATACTACTTTGGAATTTAATTTCCAATATATATTACTTGGGATTTTCTCTTTCCTTTTTATTTTTTTAAATTTAAAATATTATAAAATATAAATATTATATTATATAATTTTTTTAATTAGTTTTAAAATTACTTATTTATTAAATTAAATTTTATAATTTTGTTTTTTATTTTTTTAAAGAAAAAATATACAGATAAAGAAAAATAAAAAAATTGAATAAAATTAGAGTACAATTTTTCAGTTACTTACTTTACATGTACTTTTGTAGTTAAATTTATGTGCTGTTAATATTTTTTTTGTTATGTTTGTTAATTAAAAAAATAAGAAAATTGGTTAGTAGTATTAAAATAAACTAAAAAACACAGTAAAAAAAAATAATTAATACATCTATGGTATACGATAGACATAAAGTGTCAGAGAGTAGTAACTACTATATTGAAAATATTTTTAAAAATATTTATTAAAAATATCTTTAAAAATAACTTTAAATAAAAATATCTTTAAAATTATTTATTTAGCGGTTATTTTTTGCTTAAGTGATAAAAATTGATATTTTTATTATTTATGGCGTGTAGATATGAAAATAAAAAATTAAAATATCCAAAAGATACTGATAACGGCTAAATATGAGTCATTTTTTATCTCCATCTTAAATTTTTCCTTAACAAAGTATAATTGTTTACGTATTTTATTGATAATGCAATATAATGTTCTTCTATAAATAAGTTGTTAAACAAAAAGTCTTCTCATTTTTAATTAAATTTAATGACATAAACAAATTAATTATATTTAGTAATATAATTATATTTAAAATAATTATATTAGAAAATTCAGATTTTAAATAAAAATATTCACCAAAAAATATGTTAAGTAAATTAAATAATAAAACAAAAATAATATTTAGTGATATCATTTTCTTTTAAAAAAATTATAAAATTTAATTTAATAAATAAGTAATTTTAAAACCAATTAAAAAAATTATATAATATAATATTTATATTTTATAATATCTTAAATTTAAAAAAACAAAAAGGAGAGAGAAAGTCTCAAATAATATATATTGAAAATTAAATTACAAAGTAGTGGAGAGAAAAAAGCAGGAAAGAGAAAGTGTATTTACGGAAAAAAAAACCTAATTTGCATCTTAAGCTATTTAAAAATCATTTTTTATATTATGTTTGCTTAATCTATAATTTTATACTAAATCAAAATATTATATTATTATTCACGAATCATTGAATCATATAAAAAATAATTAAATTTTATATTAAAAAAAATACTTTAGTTAAGTAAAACTTGTTTGATGGGTTAAGGGGCCTCAAAATATCAAGACCTATATCGTGTGGGTTGTGGATTTCATGAGTCATCCAAGCTTGTTTTTCCAGCTCTATTCTGAAATCAACATTCATACTATATTTTAGCATAAAATATTAGTTATAAAAACATAAAATATTATAAAATGATGTTTAAACTTCTGTAATATTTAAACTCTGGAAAAATTATAATTATTGGTTACTCTTAACATAAAAATTCATATCTATTCTATATTTTAGCATAAAAATTATAAAAATTGAAGATGAAGATAGCAATTAAATTTTTTTGAAGGCAAAAATTATTTCTAGCGATTTTTAAACGTGGGAGATTGTTTAAAGCATTTTAAACATTTAGGAGACATGAGGATGAGTAATTGGGGAAGGTGAAGAGACAAGGGAGGGAAGGAGATTGTGAATTTAAATCCCTTCAATTGATATTTTCAACAAAACTAACAAATAACAAATTAATATTTACCCTTAAAATTTTTAGCAAAACAACTTTTGATTGTTAAAAACTGTTACAGAATTAAAAATACAGGTGGCACTTGATTGGAGTGTTTGTGTTATGCAAATAGTTCATATTTAAATTTTTAAGATTTAGAAAACATGTTTATTTTGATCTACAAAGCAAATATTTATCACCTTGTCATCACATTTTCACTTCTTTATCAAAGACTCAAAACATTGATATGCTATTTTCAGCTTTGTGTTTATTTTTTAAAACATTTTCTTTCCTAATTTTTAATCAAATATATTTTCACTCTTATTTTTTATTTTCTTTGAAAATGAAAATAGGAAACATTCTTACTGAGCGCTGGTTTCCATTTCCATTTCCATTTTTTTTTACAAATTTTCAAGATTTAGAAAACTTATATCGAGAAGAAAGTCTTTAAGGTATGGTTACGTTTTCATTTCTTTAAAATAAGGTTGAAAACATTGATTTGTTGTTTTTATTTTTGGGTCAATTTTTTGTAGGGGTTTTCATGGGTCGGGTCGGTTCGGGTTTTTGAAAATAAAATTCAAACTGATTAATTTTAATTGATTCAAATTTTAGATTTTTTTTTTGTCTAACCTGAACCATCCCAAACCGATGTTTCACATGTTTGATCAATTCGGATCATCAGATATCCGATTAAAAATAATAAAAAATCAATTTCTGAAAAAAAATATATAAAATGACATTTTCATCCCAAAATTAATAGATAATCTTTGACACACACCAAATTAACCAAATCCATCACGAGGAGGGTTGGAGATTAAAGTTGTATTGCCAACGCCAATTGGGTGGAGGTCGAGAGGAGGCGGAACGACAAGTGTAGGAGACTCTATGAGTGTGCGTGTTTGACATCCTTTAAGGGTTATGTGATAAAGGAAAACAAAAGTGTCAAAGTAAGTCTATGTGAGTGTGTGTGTGTGTGATGGACATAAAATGCAAAGGAGATACACAAAACGACATAAAAATATATGTAATTTCAACACTTAAAAATAATAAAAATTAATAATATATATTTTGGTTTAGTTTGAATTTGAAAATTTTCAATCCAATATCCGAACCAAATTCGAACCAACTGTCATGTCATCGGTTCTAATTAGTTTGGTTCAGGTTGGACTCGAACTAGGAAAAAATCCAAACCAATTTAATTAATTTGGTTTGGATCGTTGGGTTGATCTGGGCTAATGAGTACCTCTAGTTTTCTGAAATATTTTTGAAAAAATTGTTTTCTAAATTTTAAACAAACATATTTTCATTCTTATTTTTTGTTTTCTTTGAAAATGAAAACAAAAAACATTCAACCAATCGTCGCCTTAACACATTTTACGTTGCATTAACATTTTAATGGTGGTATTTTGATGTCAATGACTCAAAGCATTAACGGAATAAAAAGTTTAAGGCTAAGATTAATCAATTTTTTGTTGAAGGACAAAAATAATAAATTCAAAAATGTTTAGGAACTAAAAATTATAATTAGCCCTTCTATCTTTAGCAAAAATGTTTTTTGCAATGACATTTTAGATATGCCAACAACAAATGTCAATATGAAAAGCCTTTTTTCTTGTGGTGTGACCAAAAGTGTGTCCATTTTGGTTTCTAAAAGTATAAACCGATGACAATTTTGTTTTTGAAAGAATTAAAATTTAATTTAGTTTATGAATGTGTTAAAAGTGTGATAGTTATATATTGCATACAATTTAATGATAAATTGATCTTTAAATTTTATAACCTAATATCAAATTAGTTTTCAAAAAATATAACTTATTATCAAATTGATCATTAATCATTACATCTTAATAACAAAATAATCTCACAAATTTAACAATATCACAAAATTATTATCACACTTTTTACAAAGTTAAAGATTAATAAGAATTTTGTTTTTTTTTTCAGAAATAAATTGTCGATAATTTACATATTTAAAAATAAAATAATTATTTTTCCTTTATATAAATAGGTCAGCCTATCAAACCTAATATGTCTTTTTTAACATCCTTAAATTTAGTCCTTTTTCCTTAAAAAGACTTTTAAAAAGCTTATGTCTTTATTTTTAAAATTTTAATAAAATGGTTAGTGCGGGTTGTAGGTCTCTAATACTTCAACTATTTTCACCCCTAACTATCTATGATAATAATAAGTTATCATTTTTTTAGAGTCTCTTTTGTTTTGTTACACGTAATTGTATCATTATTTAACATATTTTTAAAATTAAATTATTGATTATTTTTTGTTTTCTTTTACAAGAAAAGTTGTTTTTAGTTCTCAAATCTCATTTTCCTCACTATTTTTTTATAATCATGTTATAGTACTAAATATTCAACAATTGATAAACTTGATTAGCTATGATAATTGATTTTTACTTTTGATCATATTTTTCATTTATAAGATTATTTTTAAATCTTAACTATTTATACTCTCAGATTTTTTTTAAATTTCTTTTACTTCTCTCTTTTCTCTCTAAATTCGAGCTAATTATGTAATTCTGTGTATTGAAATTAATTACACACGTTTATCTCATAAATTAAAATACTTTTCTTAAAGATTTTTCATATAATTTCAATTTTTTTATTTATTCTAATAAAAAATATTGATACAGTGCTAGAACTATTTCTATATTTACTAAGAAGAATCTTTATCTCCAAATCCTTTCAATTTTAACCTTTTATAAAGTCCAAGTTTCTTTTTCTTACCATTTAATACTTTATTCAATCTACATTAGAATATCTTTTGCTGTGGTCTACTTTAGACTATTTGTTTTTTTCTTACCGTCGTCCAGACAACTCTACATCAAAACATCAAAATTATTGCTTCCATAAATCTGCATCTCAGCTATTCTATCTATGAAGCATTTTGCCAGCTATTAGAAACATTCCTTACGTATAAAAATCAAGCAAAGAGGCAAATACGAAAATAGGTGAACTCTTAAATTTGTTCCCAAGAAGTTTGACAAGGACAAATCAGTTTTTTAACAACGCAAAATTCTTATAGTACTAGTGATTCTTAAGGACTAATATGTTTATATTTATGGACTGATATAATTAATATATTCAATTTTACTAGGGATCTATTTGATTAGTTAAAAATTATGATACTAAATATAATGATTATTTTTGTTTGAATATTTTTGTTTCACATTTCATATGAAAAAAAAACAACAACACAAAATAAAATCTATAATTTTGGTTATTTAAAAAATTATGAGACAAATTTTATGATTTAACGCAAAAATTACTCAAAATGAAAATTAGTTTCAAACCTAAAATCAATTTTAAAATTTTTCTCTTACGTGAAAATAAATATGTAACAATTTAGTTAAAATTAATTTTAAAATCAATTAATTATTTAACATAAAACTAAACACACGCTAAATTAATTTGAGACTTTTTGAGGGATTAATGATGTACAGGGGTACTAGCTAGCTAGGATGGGTTGATTAGAACTTGATTTCTCTGTTATTCCTTCTCAAATTGTTTATGTGCTGTCCTTTTAAAACCACATCATTTTTATGATTTTCATGGAGTGGATTCACAATTAAATATTAAGATAGCTATTATGTAATGCTGTTTTGAATGATTAATATAAGGACAATAGAAAAGTCAAATCCGAATTGATTGTGTTAGAAAATTAAGTTTAAAAAGGAAAAAAAAAGAAAGAAAAGTGCATTCAAAATATCAGTTGGGCCCATTTAAATAAATAAATTATTTATGGGAATGTGTTAAAAAAGAATTTAAAAAGTAAAAATCCACAGTTGGTTTGCGCGTCTCTAATTCAATAGGTTTTTTTTTTCTTCGTATTTTTATTTAATCAAATATGAATCTCAGTATTAAAAACAATTGTTTAAAAAATTGATCACTTAAATTTCCAATCTTAAAAGAAGATTGAGTATTGTTATCAACCAAATGCAACTTTATGAATTATCCTTTTTTGTTACTCGCGCAAACCAAAGCCACAATGTAGTAAGGAGATGAGTCACGGCGCTGGATTGTCAGATTTCACAACACGCAGATTAGAGAGGGGTTGTTTTCTGCGAAAGGAATCGTGGCTGGGTGAAATCTAGCCACTCTTTTAAGAAACTAATTTTCTTTGTTGGTCACTCCCTTCTTTTTGTGCTCGTGACCTAGATCTTTTCTTTTGATTCATTAGCCGCAGTCAATACATTCGGTTCCAAACTTGGAATTTTCGACCCTTACTCTATTGTTCCTTGGGAAATTAGGAACATGTGAAAAAATACAGTTCAACTGTAAAAAAAAAACTTTAATTTTATTGTTAGTCATATTTATTGTGAGAGAAATACTTGCAAAGATTGATTGGCCTCTCACATGACACTTAGACATTTTTTATTGGTGAAATTTAATTTCCTCCTTTGTCATAAATCTTTTTGTATAGGATATATAGACTCTACCTTATTACAGCTTTAGATAGTTCTTCTTTTCCTATAGGGTCTTGGCTTCATGTTACCCCATGTTACCCCTTGTGTATGGATGGTGATCTACTCGAATTCAATAACCATCATACTCAGAGGTCAGTCGAGTAGGCTATTTAAATTTCGAATATCTATGTAAGGTAAGATAAAATTTTTATCTCTTAGCCATAAAATAAAAGTGTAATCTTAATATGAGAAAGTATCTTTTATTAAAGAAAGATAAGATAATTACATTATCTTTCCTTATTTACATTATTTGAAAGACAAAGATTAAGATTAGATAATCTAATTTCTTCCTATATAAGAGATCATGAGACTCAGGTTAAGATATTTTGATTCCAATTCACATACTATTAATTGTATATCTCCACACCTCTAACTTAACGTCAAAGTGTCTTTGTAAGCACTCCTAACATAGTTCATGGAGAGGCTCACAAATAAGTACCACCATGAACAGGTCTTGTCAAATTTGATAAGAATATTTAGCGTCCACTGTGGGGTCCAATAAAACTTTTTTCCAACCATAGTTACCAAGCGAATTTAATCCAAGAAGTTTCTGAATGTATGCAATCCCCTTGGATTCACAAGAACACACATCCAATGATTCTTAACTTGATTCTCCAATTTTCTTAAGGATGATATCTATTGAATTATTTGATTGCACCTATTCTAAGTCTCTTTTTTGAAGTTGTAGGAATCCTAGGTTCCATTTGTGAATTGCTAGCAAATTGCATTAGCACTAGCAAATTAAAATGCTTTTCCAAATTGGAATTTGCAATTGCTAATCATTCGTCCCAGAGAAAAAATTTGGATCATTTTGATTTTTTTGGTGGAATCAACTATGTTTTTGAAGGTGAAACCCTTGCATTGCTCCAAAATCGCAATTTCAATCCTCCAACAAGAACGAGGAGTGTGGGGATGTGATATCTAGAATGGTGGTGGAAAGAAAGGCCTGGAGTCGATGGCACATGCACTAGTCACGCCGTCACTATTTCATATGACTCTCAAGACCATGCATTGATTTTGGCTGTAAAAAGACCAAAAAGATTGAGTTATGTGGCTTAATCCAAAGACCGAAACTCACAAGATGACTCAAATATGATCGTTACACGCAATCGGCTTAGACAACAGATAACTTGGTTGAAATTTTGGCTGTAAAAAGACCAAAAAGACCAAGTTACATGACTTAATCCAAAGACTGAAACTTATGGACGACTCAAATACGACAGCTACGCTCAATTGGCTTAGATCACAAATAAATTGGCCAAAATTTTGGCTGTAAAAAAAGACTTATGAGGCCTAATCCAAAGACCAAAACCCGCAGACAGCTTAAATAAGACCGCTATGCGCAGTCGACTTAGACCACAAATAACTTGGTTAAAATTTTGACTATAAGAAGACCAAAAAGATCAAGTTACATGGCTTAATCCAAAGACTGACACCATTGATCGACTTAAAACAATTTTTTTTAACTTCTATAAGCTTTTACAGCCAGCTTCAGAGCTTAGGAGCATATGATCTACTCGAACTTGATAACCACTATACTTGGTGATCGGCCAAGTAGGCTACTCAGATCTCAAATATCTAGGTGATTTAAATAAGATAAGAGGAAAACTTTATCTCTTAGTCATAAGATATGGGTATAATCCTAATACTAGAAAATTTCTTTTATTGAATGAAAGATAAGATAATTATATTATATTTCCCTATTTACATTATCTAAAAGGAGAAGATTGAGATTAGATAATCTAATCTCTCCCTATATAAGAGACCATCGAAACTTAAGTAAGAAAATTGTGATTCCAACTCACATATTATTGTTTGCATATATCTATACTTCTAACTTGAGTGTTGGAGTGTTTTTGCATGTATCCCTTGTCACAGTTCATCTTACAAAGGAGCATCAACGTGAACAGATTTTACCAAATCTAGTAAGAACAAATGATTTTTTTTTTCTTTTGCTCTTTTCAATGAATTCGAGCAGAGGTGGAGGTAGAAAAATATAGTTGGGGGCAATTACAAGAAAATGTTAGGAAAAAATGACAAAAGAAAATTAAAAGGAATAATAATACCTAAATTACAAGTCCCTTAATTAACTCGGATTACAACATCCACTTTACTTTTGTCTAAGTTACTTTAGTTGGAAGTAATCATGGAAGGATTTGTATCAATTCATCCTTTTTAAAAAATAAAAAAATAGTCATAGACTTCTCAATCAAGAGTACACTTATTCACACTTTGCACCTCATGAATCAACTTGTTAATCAATGATCCAACTTCTTTGGATATAATCTATTTTCTTAATAATTTTTTTCTTTAAGTTAAATGTTTAATAAAATAGAAATTTATTTTTTGATCCTGATATATTTTTAGAAAAAATTATTTTTTCCCTAATAAATTCTGTTCATGTATTAGTAGTCTAATTCAAATAGACTAATAATAAATATTTTTCCTTTCACCCATTTAAGATCTCCAATATTTTTCCTTTCACCCATTTAAACATTAGTATTTTTGGTTTTGACTTTTTAAAGTATTTGAAAATATATAAAGTGAAAAAGTTAAAATATATTTACTTTTAATTTGAATAAAAATTATTTTAATTTGTAAACTCAATTCACTTTAAATTAAGAGTTTAATTTCAATACATCATCAATAAAAATGTTATGTTATAAATTAATTATAAATAATATAAGATCTTTATATAAACAATTCACATTATGTCACCTCGATTTTATCCAAACCAGTCAATTTTTCCTCCAATAGATATTCCTATTAACAAGTTAATTTTTTTAATAGATTATTAACAAGTTATTTAACTCACAAATATAATCCTTTCCCCTTCAACATTCCTTATTCTTTATCTACATTTATTGCAAATGCTAAACAACTCATAAGCAATAGTTAATTATATAAGAAAATCATCCACAAAAAAAATTATATAAGTAACTATCTAAAAAAGGAAAATATTAATAACCATGTTAAATAAATTTATTAAGGAAATAAAAGTAAACAAATATTTAATAAATTAGTTCTATACTTTTATTTTAAAATATAATATGTTGTTTAAAATATAAGTAAATATCTAATATTACATTAGGAAAATTACATATATTTTTTTCTTAAAAATAGATAAGTAATTTATTTTAAACTAATACATTAGGAAAATTTTAATAACTATGTTGAATATATTTATTAAAATAAAAGTAAAAAGTATTTAATAAATTAGTTATAGAAATATATTTTAAAATATAGTGTTATTTAAAATATAAGTAAATATCTAATATTACATTATATATTTATGAAAGTTTAAATCATGAAAAGTTGGCATATATTATTAGGAGGCTTAAATATGTTGTTTGCCACTCATAAGTTTTTGCATTTTATTTTTGGCACTTAATATTTTTTTTATTAGGGACCAACAACCAAATAAAAAATTTATTTGGGTCCAAAAAGTTATATTTTTATTAGAGATGAAAAATAAGAATTGAAATTTATCGAATTCAAAAATAGATTTAAACAAGATAATATTAGACGATTAAAATTCAGACTGGTAAATTTTAGATTTTAGAAAAAGTATTACTTCACAAAGGTTAACCATAATATCGATTGATCTTATATCATAATATAATAAATGTTTTTGATAAACATGCTCAAGATACTTATTACAAAAATTCTAATATGTATTTTTTTAATGATTTAATTGTAAAATTCATCGTTCAACTTTTATTACATTAAAAAATTTATCACTCAACTTTTATTTTTGTAAATTTTATTCTCAAAATTTTCAATTTCTACGTATTCTATCACGATTGACGTGGGACAAAAAAAAGTTAAAGATAAAATACAATGACATCATTTAGTTACAAACGTGATGATAAAATACACAAAAATAAAAAATTTAGATGGTAAAATTTATAAAATATTGAAAGTTCAATGACAAGATTTGTGAAAAAAAACTTGAATGGTAAAATTTCCAAAATTATGAAAGTTGAGTAATAAAATTTGCTGAAATAAAATTGTAGTGATAAAATTTTTAAAATAATAAAAGTTTTGTGATAAAATTTGCTATTAAGTCTGGTTTAATATAATGTTGATATTATAATTGGTTGTCTCATATAAGTTTTGACAATGATATCAATTTGTTTTTTGGTGTTTTAGGGTGATCAAATTGGTTGTCAAACAATTAATTTCAATAATGATGATTTGTAAATAGAAGCAAAAATAAGTCTAGTCAAGTTAGACTTTACTAGGCATGAGCCTCAACTAGGTTAAAAATAGATGACTTGAGTCTGACTTAGTCAAAGGTTTTTTTAAGGCATGAGCCCCACATACATAAAAGACTAGCATGGTGTACAAACCTATTTTATCAGCTTTGTTTGTGATAGTTAACATTTATGATATAAACATATTTTAAGGTTTAATATAACATTTATGATCTTATTTAAAAATATATTTGCAATAAAACATTGAAATACACATACATTTATTTTTCAATAAATTTAATTATAAAATTTAACTTGACTTTTTATGTAGATCAACATGATTAGCATTTAAAAGAAAAGTATATAATATTTTAATAAATTATAACAAGTTTAATATAATAATAATACTCATAATGAATAATTATTTATAATTTTTAAATAAGTAAACCTATTAGACTTAAATGATTTTTTAAATGACGTAAAACATGACATATTTAACTAAATAGGTTTTCCTAAAAGTCTTAACTTCACCTATTTTCTAAGTTGGGCCATAGACTCCTGTTGAATAATCTCTCATATTTCCACCCCTATTCATAAACAAAAAGTAGTTATGAGTTTTACATATTAAAATAAGAATTAAAAAAGAAAAAAAATGCAATTAATAAGTTCTAACAATGTGTGAATATACCGTTAAGTAAAACAATGTGTGAATATCATAATTGAGAGAAGATCGGAAATAGAAGAAAAATTTAAAAAGATTGTGTTGATAGGGGTGAATTAGATAAAAAAGAAATTAAAAGGTGACGAGTCCCACTTAAAAAAAATCCAGGCCTGGAAATA
Source organism: Glycine max (assembly GCF_000004515.6). Lineage (NCBI taxonomy): Eukaryota > Viridiplantae > Streptophyta > Magnoliopsida > Fabales > Fabaceae > Glycine > Glycine max. The sequence continues at coordinate 15,144,198 of NC_038253.2, read as the reverse complement.
TTGGCTTGCTCACGTGTGTAGTGCTTCATCAAACAAATGTGCATTTTTTAGTTGAAAAACAACGATTGTTGGTTAAAGAAATATTTTATTTTATTTTTATTTCTCGATTCCTTCATTCTTCTTTATTTCTCTTAAAATAGACGTTTTTGTATGTACTCAATTTGCATCTATTTTCATTTAATTAATTTCTTTCTTTCATATTTCTATTCATTATATTTCTCATTTATTTATTTTTTTCCTATCAAACACATTCTTAATTTTTGATTTAAATCAACATTTATTGGATAATCAACGCTCTTACAAACAAAATTACTCACACTCACAAGAGATACAAAAATTACAAAAATAATAACAAACACAAGAATTGTCTAAAAATATATTTCACTATCACAAAAATATTATAAGATTGTAATTCACTCTAGTGTATCACTCTACAACCCCTAGTACTCCAATGATTATAAGAAATAAATGATTACAAGAAATAAGACTTCCACCTAAAGACACTTTTCTCTCAATAAGGCAACTTTGTTTCAATCTCTCTTCTCACGGAGTCTCTCCATGTGTTATTTTTCGACTAAATCTTTTCTCTATTTATAGTAAAAGATTCTTACCAACTATAATAAATAAGTTTTCTTGGAAGTTGAAACAAAAACAACTTCCAATATATCCATTTAAATAATCTTCATATAGTAAAATACAATTTTCCACTTTATATTTAAGTCACCTAAATCTTACTGATAAAAATTCAATTCTCAATATACATCTATCTTATCTTTTGACTTGAAACTCTGCACCATTTTGATTTTGAGATAAAATTAACTGTTTCCTATAGGTTTTTATACATACTGTTGCCATAGTCTTTTTGAATAAACTTTTCCTATAGTTTATACGTAGATAATCTGAACTACACAGTTATTTAATGAAAAAGTGTTTTGAAAGTCTTGTTAATGTAAATATATCCCATTCGTCAAAGAAATGGAATATAAAAAAGTTAGTTTGTTGACTGTAAAACATTATTAAAATTTTCTTTCCTTAAAAATGTTTAATATTGTGCGGGTTTGCATCTAACTTGACCCATGAGCAAGATACAAATAGTACCCACGATTTTTTATTTACTTATTATTTAATAATCTGTGCGATGGGACAAAAACTAAAAAGAAACCGTTTCTGACCATTGTATCTATTGACATTGTAGTAGGCAAAAATACATACATAAATTGATATATATTCCATCCATTTCCTTCTAGTTAAAGAAACCGAGATTCGTCAAGCCCCAGCTCTTTCCAATTTTTTTAAAAATAAACTAGAAACCACCAATTGAGGATTCTGGTTATCTTGAGCTTTGATGCACCATTCTGTCGTCCATCAATTGCGAAAAGTGAACGAAAAGAATATAAATCAGGGCACACACCCACACCCTTCCATCTCCCTCCACTGATCTGTCCACGCTTAACACCGGTCAATTGTGCTACAATTGAAACCCCTTGATATATCTTTTTCTTTAAAAAAATTTATCCCACACTTGGAAAAATACCAAAAGAGAGACTGGTAAATTTCCCCAGAAGCCTTTGGACAACACAAATTTATTTAATTGTTTTCCTAGCGACAGAAAGTTCACAATAATAAAGAATCTTTGCCACCTTTCCTTTAAGTGCAATTTGTGAGGATGTTAACCAAGTCCAAAGACTCCGCTGCTAATCACCTTAGGGTGTTGATTCCACTTCCACTTATGCATCTGGTACTCCCTTTCCACGCTAAATGTGTGCACTAGAAACTTGGGAACGATTGGACCCTCGGTGTTTCCAAGCCATTAGGAGGTCAGTGAAACATATACCAAAGTACCATCACCTCTTGCAAGGAGAGTCTTAGGTTTGTATCTCGTGAATGAAAAGAAAAACATATATAATTGAAAGAAGCGATTATGCTAATATTGATTAGTCAAATTTTTTTATATAAATTAGTTATTAGTAAAACCGCACATCAATAACATACTGGTTGGTTCAAGTGAAACTAAATTTGATTTCTCCTTAATCAAGGTTGGATTGAATTTGGTGAATGAAAGAAAAAGATGTGATTGAAAAATGAGATTTTCTAAAGATAATAGTTAGATTTTGCAAAAAAGATTAATCATTAACCAAATCACACATCAAATAAAGTCAAATCTTGGACGGTCTCAAGTGCTTAGTGTGGAACTGGCTAGCGATAACTGCGCCTGATTATTATCATAAAAACAGTTTCAGTCAACCACGCCCTTCAATAGGTCCCACACCGAGAACCCCTTCACCGTTCATTTTTCTTCCTTCGTTGCTGCACCCCTTAATATGTAAGGCCACCTTGGTTAGTCCAATTTGAGATGTCAAGCGAAATCAAACCAATCTTTTTATCTCCACCCTTTTTATTTGGGAATAATAGTAATAGTAGTAGTAATAATAAGCACTTCAAGGCTGTGAAGCCTTGAAGGTGCATCAACACTTGTGCCAACACAAGATATGAAGCTCTCTGTTTTACTTCTGGTGTTCCTCACGGTTCTTGCTGCCACAAGGCCTAGCCTTGTAAACTGTAGGGTCCTTTCTCCACAAAAAAACACAGAGAAGGCCCCTCATGAGCCTCTCAAAGTGATTCGATTTCTCATCAATTTAGTGATGGCAGAGAAGGCCAACACTAGTGAGGGTAATATGAGCAACAGGGTTTTGGCTGAGAACAAATTCCAAACCATGTCTTCAGGGCCAAGCAGAAGAGGTTCAGGTCACTAGCATCATGTTTCAGTTAATCACTATCACTTTTTTTTTTTTGTCTCTTTACACGGTTGGATTCACATGATGGAGAGCATCTTTGTACATGAACTATATATATGGAAAGTGTAACTTCTGTCTATAAGTATTTATGCGTTGAATTTTTAGAAGAAGAAAAAGTATATTGGTGGAAAAAGATCGAATTTGGCAGTGTATGGCAATTTGTAAGCTTGTAGTACCATAAAGATTGAAGTTCTTGCATTGATAGTATATAGAAGGGTGATTTTAGTGAGTGTTCAAACTCCCAAGATCGTTTGTTCTTATTGGTATAGAATTGATTTTTCAATTGACTTGATTTGTTTAATTGTTAATTTAGAAATCAAAGTAAATTTCATTATGTATTTGACAGAGTGAAAATTCTGAGCACTCCATAAACTTACCCTGTAAAGAGTATTAGCGCATGTTTGGTTTGGCATCCACTATTCATGTTCATGTCAAATTTAGATAAAAATTAACGTAAAAGCAACTAATAGTTAGTTAGGATTGCAAGTATTGATGTTATAATCCGTTAAAGTAGGTGCCACCAGTACCACCATGTGGCAGTAACAACTTTTTGAAGAGGAAATGAAATCATTTTCATGCCACTTAACTTGTTGAATCATTTTCTTTATATGATCAAGCGAGAGTTATATGATCCCGTGGTGCATGTGATGTAAGCGATAAATTCAAATCAGCATGGAGACTAAGCAAAGCACCAAACCCATCAAAATCAAATGGCCATGGCCAAATTTCCTGTTCTTGAGGAGAAAAAGGTTACATTACAGCACTTGTAGTTGGTTACTAAACTATGACAAGGTAGTTGACTATATCTTGTGAGATCCAATCTTGTGTTTGCAGATCAATATTAATAATCAGGTCCTATGGTTGATGAATAATGGACTATTAATTCCTGTGTCAATCTGTCCCCGCTAAAGAATTTCGAATTTAATTAACAACTAAAACTTCATAGTGTAGCTTCGACGAAATTGTGAAAAGTTAGACCCTCTTTACTTGAATTCAACATGAACTCCACTTTAGTATGAACGCAGTCATACTATACATTTTTGTTCCGGAAATTCAAGTCATTAATTATAGTTCTAAATTTTTATTGAATCAAATGTTTTAGCTTTCTAATCACTGCATCTCTTATCTTTGCTTAACTGCAATGCAAACAAGAAATGACGATAAACAAATTAATATGATGAAATGCCGGGGGTGAGAAAGTGATTTAACTGTGGATGAACATATAATGAGTGATTAATGATTCTTAATTACTGGAGTCCGTGTAAAGAATATTCTCATGAATCTCTTAACTCCGTGTAGATTGTTTACCTTTTACTAAATTGAGGAAATATATTCTCCAATGCGCGTGCAAGTTGACAAAGAACAACATACTGTAGTAATCTAAAGTCTATAGTTATATTTTATATATAAAAAAGTGTATAGTTATATTAAAACTGTCCAAAAGTTAGACACATGTTAGTATTGTGTCAAATACTCAAATCCCCTCTTCCTCCCTGCACACCCTCTCTCTGCATTCTTCATTTTTATTTTTATTAAAACTAAAATTGGGTTGCTTTTTCACTTCTCCGACTGAGCCATAGGCCATAGCACGAGTTGATTGTCTTGAAAAAAAGAAGCAAAGACAAGAAAACGATCCTAGGTAGCCAGGCTATCTATGGCAAATAATGAGTGAGACAAATCAATTAAAAATTAACATTTCAAGCAGCTACACCAAATAAGCATTTAACCATTTTCCACCTATATGGCTTAATCAAGATGATTTTTTCTTTTCTTTTCTATGCAGAAATCAAAGACAAGTATTAGGGTGTTTACAATAATTCTCTCAGTCTGCTCCATGAACTGAGTTAGACTCTTTTATTGGAAGAGCTTTTCATTTATCAGTCCAGGACGATTTAATTTCACCAATTATTAATTTAATAATTGTACCCTTACAGTGGTATGTCAACCAAGTTTTTATATTTTAAGTCTCTTCTCACTATAGTGCTTAAGGATGAGAGTCTCTCTACTCTTATGGTTGTATGCCAATCGAGAGCTTTTATTGTAGGAAAAATGGTGTTCAAAAAACACACCCGAGACTCACCTCTATTCGTCAACAATTTTAACAACTGGACAAATAAGAAATGAGAAGTGATATTGAAATTTTTTAACATGCAGCCCAAGACTCTATTTATAGCACGCTAACGATACCAAATTTCTGAATCAAATCAAAATCATTATTGATAATATCTTTTTTTAAGCTATATTATTTCTTGTTACCTTTTATTGCTAACCATTTAGCAATTAAAATTGAAATAATAATTGACCAAGTCAAATTTGTATCTAGCCGCCTTTTCAACCCAAATTCCAGATACAAAATCATACATGTTTGTTTCTCTTCTTTCACCAAATCTTTCATATTATTTATATTTTCAGTGCTAGCAAAAATATAATAATATTTCACCTTTTTGAAATCAATTAATCATTTGATCATATTAAATTCTCTAATTTAATTAATCATCAAATATTAAAATAATTTATTTAACAGAGATTAGAACACTCATTTGTGTGCGACCTCGTAGGTTCAATACTAAACCGGTAATATATTAATCAAATTAATATACTAATCAAGGTAGGCGTCTAGTAACATTCCTTAACGTTTGGATAGCAAGAAGTAACATTTTACTTTCAAGAATCATTAGAAGAGTAGTGTAATAATTTCTTCCATCTTTACAGCTCTGGGTTAACTCTAGAGTATGGTATTACTGTCAAACCCTTTTGAGTTAACTCATAATGACTTAAGAAACTCATTTCTTCTTTCATTTAATTTTTCTGGCCAGGATATAATTTTATTCATAGAGCTCAAATTCATTACCAAGAGTTGATGGATTCCTTCTTGATTAATCATTAATTCTACAGGTATTTAATCATATCCAATATCAATTCAACAAGTGCTCTAAAGTATTAGGTGTCTGGAATCAAAATACAACAAATAACCTGTTAATTACTATGACAATCTTAGGTCAAAGAAAGCTATTATACCTCTTCTTGAGAATTTTCTATTGGCAGTTTATGATAAATTTTAACCATTAAAAAATTTCAATTGAATCAGTTCAATGATCACATCAACATGTGACTCATCTATATATGCAAATTAATAAATAAGATCTATTAATATTTATCCAATAAATACTATCACATATATATTAATCTATCTGGATTATTGATATCCTATTTACAATAATTCTTGTAGAAGCAAAGCTTCATGGTGAATCAAAGATGATTCAAAGGTGTTTTGATGATAACAATGATGATAACAAAAGATGATGACAAAAAACTCAAAGATCAATCAAAGAACAACTTAAGTGAATCAAGAATAATTCAAGAGTTCAAGATAAGAATCAAGAAGAATTCAAGACTTAAGAAGAAAGTTTAGAGTCAAGAATCAAGATTCATGGTTCAAGATCTCAAGAATCAAGATCAAGATTCATGAATCAAGAGAAGGCTTAATCAAGATAAGTATGAAAAGTTTTTTCTCAAAAATTGAGTAGCACATGATTTTTCTCAAAACATGTTTACCAAAGAGTTTTTACTCTCTGGTAATCGATTACCAGATTATTGTAATCGATTACCAGTAGCAATATTGTTTTGAAAAAGTTTTCAAATTGAATTTACAACGTTCCAATTAATTTCAAAAAGTTGTAATCGATTACAATGTTTTGGTAATCGATTACCATTGCCTTTGAACATTGAAATTCAAATTCAAATATGAAGAGTCACATCCTTTCACATAAAAGTTTTGTGTAATCGATTACACTGATTTGGTAATCGATTACTAGTGATTGTTTCTGAATAAAATCAAAAGATGTAACTCTTCAAATGGTTTTTGACTTTTTCAAATTGGTTTTAAGTTATTCTAAAAGTTATAACTCTTCTAAATGGTCCTCTTGACCAGACACGAAGAGTCTATAAAAGTAAGGCTTTGTTTTGCATTTTAAATCTATCTTTTCCAATTCATTTTTAATACAAGCAATTTTCCACATTAATTTCTGAGTCTCTTTGAACTTCTTATTCTTCTTCTTTGTACCAAAAGCTTTATGAAGTTTTCTGGTTTTCCAAACCTTGAAAACTTGTGCTATTCATCTTTTTCATTCCCTTCTCCCTTTGCCAAAAAGAATTCGCCAAGGACTAACCGCCTAAATTCTTTTTGTGTCTCTCTTCTCCCTTTTCCAAAAGCACAAAGGACTAACCGGCTGAATTCTTTTGTGTCTCCTTTCTCCCTTGTCAAAGAATTCAAAACGACACAGTCTAAGAATTCTTTTGATTCTTCCCTATCCCTAATACAAGAGTGTTCAAAGGATTAACCGTCTGAGAATTCTTTTGTATCCCCATTCACAAAGTATCAAAGGTTTAACAGCCTGAGATCTTTGTCTTAACACATTGGAGGGTACATCCTTCGTGGTACAAGTAGAGGGTACATCTACTTGGATTTGACTGAGAACAAGAGATGATATATCTCTTGTGGATCTGTTCTAGTGGAGGGTACATCCACTAGGGTTTCAAAGAGAACAAGGGAGGGTACATCCCTTGTGGATCTTTGCTTGTAAAAGGATTTTTACAAGGTTGAAAGAAATCTCAAGGACCGCAGGTCGCTTGGGGACTGGATGTAGGCACGGGTTGTTGCCGAACTAGTATAAAAAATCTTGTGGGTTTGTTTCCTTCTTTCCTACTCTTTTACTTTCCGCTGTGCATTTAATTTCCGCTTTTACTTTCTGTTAAGTTTCTCTTCTACTCCTCATTCTCTTAACAATTTAGTAAAAGTCTTAGAAGAGTAATTTTTAATTAGTAAAGGTTTAGAAATAATTAGTTCAACCTCTTTCTTAATTATTCTGAGGCCACTCGATCCAACAAGTGGTATCAGAGTAGGTTTCTTGTAGAAAGTTTAACAACTTCAAGAATAATGGCCTCTGTAGATTTTTTTTTCAAAAGTGATTTCAAGAATAGGTCATTCCAAGATCATGATGAAGACCAAGTCAACTTGTGTCTCATGACTAAATCTCATGAGAACAACAAAGAAGATTATGTAAGGAAGAAGTGGTAAATCGACAGTGAATGTTCCAAGCATATGATGGGAGATGTATCCAAGTTTACAACCATTTCCCCCAAGAAAGGTGGACATGTTACATACGGCAACAACAATATTAGTAAAATCTCAAAAGAGGTAACATCTAAGTCATCTCTATGAATTAAGGTATAAGTAGTATTTTCAGTTAATTTATTTTTGTGGCTAATAGAAAATAGTTGTTGAAATTGTTTGATTGTGTTTACAATGTTTAATTAACTATATTTAGTTTTAATTTTGAATATACATGATTAATTGAATTTTTTTTAATGCTTGAATTGCTTATGTTTTGTTTGTTTTGACATGACAGGATAATTGAATTAAGTAAATAATTACCATGATATGTGTTGATAATTGTTATTTGATACTTAAATTTCAGTGTTTAATTCTCTAGTAATCGATTACCACTATGTGTAATCGATTACAATAGAATAGACTTAGTTCTATAAATTGAAGATAAGTTCAAAATTATTTGATTATGTTAAAATTTATTATGATTAATTAACTATATTTAGTTTAAATAATTTCAATATACATGATTGATTTTTTGTCTTTGGTAATTGTGTCCAAGTAGTTGGAAGTTTGAAAATTAAAATTTGGAAGTTATTGGAAGTTGAAAGTTGAAAGTTGAAAATGAAAGTGGAAGTTATTGGAAGTTGGAAGTTGAAAAAGGAAGTAACTGGAAGTTGAAATTTAAAATTTAAAATTTGAAATTGAAATTTGAAATTTTTTAAATTTGAATTTTTTTTAAAAGTATTGTGCATAGTTAGTTGATTATTAATTAAATTTAATTAATTTGAAATATTTGATGATTGATTGTGCTTAAAAGCTATGTTGATTATTTTTTATAATATATATTTTTAAAATGATTATGCATGATTTTTGATGTGATATGTGATTAGTCATTTATGAATGGTTATGTATGACTTTATATCTCTTGTATGATTCTTGCATAATTTTTAAATATGACATGTGAATTACTTGCTTAAAGTTCATTCATAAAGTTTTTCAAAATCCATTATGTTATATTTATTTATTTTTATATAAGAATTTTCATATATAAAGTATCTTTTTGATTTTGAAAAATGTGTTATCAAGCATGAGCATGATAAAGATATTGAGCATGTAGGTTTCAGAAAAAATAATGATTACATGATTGATTGAGTTCTTTAAAATTTCTAAGTTTTTAAATTATCTTTAACAAATCTGAATGTTTAATAATGCTTGTGATCTATATCCTTCAATCCTTGTATAATTCTTGTTTGATATGTTTGAATTACTTGATTGATTGTTCAAAATATTTTTTTATGCTTTTCAAAATTATTATATTTTATTTCAAATAAAATTATTTTAATGTGATGAAACCTTCTATGTTAATAAAAAAAAACTCATCTTGGTAAGTGTTGATAGTCAATTAGCACTTAGTCTTATGAAAAAGGTGACTGTGTTTTAAAATTTGTAGATACTAAAAACCAACTTGTAGACATCTTCACAAAACCACTAACCAAAGACTCTTTTTGCACCATTAAAAGAGAATTAGGACTTCTAGATGCAAGTGACTTAGACAAATGATTTGTGTTTTGATGACTTATGACTTATTTGTTATTGATGCACATATGCTTCTATTATAATGTGAGAATAATTTATTATCTTGTTTGATTTCTATAAGCTTCTCTTTTCTTGTTTAATGATTATATTTTGTTTTTAATCCTTGTATTTGGGTATGTTTTTAATGACATTTGAGCACTTAGTATTTCTTTTTAATATTTGTTTAGTATGACTGAACATGATGATTATATTTACTTTCTCTTGGTTGCTTATGGTTATGACTTTTAAACTTAATTATTTTGATAATATATAATCAGTGGTATGTACTTTTATTTGGTTATTATGAATGACTTTCTGGATTATATGACATTCTATGAAGTATTATATTTCTAGTGTGATGAATGGTTATGATATCTTGTTTGATTGTTTTCTATTCTCGTGTATTTGGCTATATTATTATGACATTTGAACAAATTAGTATTTCCTTTATTTGCATGGTATGATTGAACAATTATGAATTATGATATATGACTGTGATTTTTCTATATATTTGATCTAGTCATGTTTCTTGCTTCATGATTAGTTTATATATTTTCATGATTGGTTTATATTCTTCAATGTATGCCTTGTGAATGATTAATAATATATGTTTGTCTTATACTTGTTACGCACTTTGGTTTTTTGTTGATGCCAAAGGGGGAGAGAAATGGGATTAAATCAAGAACTCACATGAGTAACCAATTTAATTTTAAGATAAGCACAAATTCAAAAATAAAGGGAGAGAATTTATGTGAGTGATCGACTAGGAAAAAATGTGTGTGTGTTTCTTGATTTCAGAAGTTGTCATCATCAAAAAGGGGGAGATTGTAGAAGCAAAGCTTCATGGTGAATCAAAGATGATTCAAAGGTGTTTTTATGATAACAATGATGATAACAAAAGATGATGACAAAAAACTCAAAGATCAATCAAAGAACAACTTAAGTGAATCAAGAACAATTCAAGAGTTCAAGATAAGAATCAAGAAGAATTCAATACTTAAGAAGAAAGTTTAGAGTCAAGAATCAAGATTCATGGTTCAAGATCTCAAGAATCAAGATCAAGATTCAAGACTCAAGATTCATGAATCAAGAGAAGGCTTAATCAAGATAAGTATGAAAAGTTTTTTCTCAAAAATTGAGTAACACATGATTTTTCTCAAAACATGTTTACCAAAGAGTTTTTACTCTCTGGTAATCGATTACCAGTAGCAAAATTGTTTTGAAAAAGTTTTCAAATTGAATTTACAATGTTCCAATTAATTTCAAAAAGCTGTAATCGATTACAATGTTTTGGTAATCGATTACCATAGCCTTTGAAAATTGAAATTGAAATTCAAATATGAAGAGTCACATCCTTTCACATAAAAGCTTTGTGTAATCGATTACACTGATTTGGTAATCGATTACTAGTGATTGTTTCTGAATAAAATCAAAAGATGTAACTCTTCAAATGGTTTTTGACTTTTTCAAATTGGTTTTAAGTTATTCTAAAAGCTATAACTCTTCTAAATGGTCCTCTTGACTAGACATGAAGAGTCTATAAAAGCAAGACTTTGTTTTGCATTTTAAATCTATCTTTTCCAATTCATTTTTAATACAAGCAATTTTTCCACGTTAATTTCTGAGTCTCTTTGAACTTCTTCTTCTTCTTCTTTGTACCAAAAGCTTTCTGAAGTTTTCTGGTTTTCCAAACCTTGAAAAATTGTGTTATTCATCTTTTCCAATCCCTTCTCCCTTTGCCAAAAAGAATTCGCCAAGGACTAACCGCCTGAATTCTTTTTGTGTCTCTCTTCTCCCTTTTCCAAAAGCACAAAGGACTAACCGGCTGAATTCTTTTGTGTCTCCCTTCTCCCTTGTCAAAGAATTCAAAATGACACAATCTGAGAATTCTTTTGATTCTTCCCTATCCCTAATACAAAAGTGTTCAAAGGACTAACCGCCTGAGAATTCTTTTGTATCCCCATTCACAAAGTATCAAAGGTTTAACAGCCTGAGATCTTTGTCTTAACACATTGGAGAGTACATCCTTTGTGGTACAAGTAGAGGGTACATCTACTTGGGTTTGACTGAGAACAAGAAAGGGTACATCTCTTGTGGATCTGTTCTAGTGGAGGGTACATCCACTAGGGTTTCAAAGAGAACAAGGGAGGGTACATCCCTTGTGGATCTTTGCTTGTAAAAGAATTTTTACAAGGTTGAAAGAAATCTCAAGGACCGCAGGTCGCTTGGGGACTGGATGTAGGCAAGGATTGTTGCCGAACTAGTATAAAAACTCTTGTGTGTTTGTTTCCTTCTTCCCTACTCTTTTACTTTCCGCTGTGCATTTAATTTCCGCTTTTACTTTCTGTTAAGTTTCTCTTCTACTCCTCATTCTCTTAAAAATTTAGTAAAAGCCTTAGAAGAGTAATTTTTAATTAGTAAAGGTTTAGAAATAATTAATTCAACCCCTTTCTTAATTATTCTGAGGCCACTCGATCCAACAATTCTATGATCAAGAACAGTTTAGATTAAAATTAGAACAAACTTGTTTCTCATTATCACAATCTCTATTATAATAACAAGTCTTTAATTTTAATCAAGGACATTATCAAATGAACCATTTAATCAAATAGTGAAATATGACAATAAAATAATACTTTATTATTAAAATTAGAATTGATTACATGATGACTTGGATCGTGGATATACAAATTTATTCCCAACATTTATATGTTAAGCCTCTTCTCGCTAACATGTTTGAGTCCAAGCACCTTCATGGTCATATGTCAACCGAGCTATTTAGATCATCCATCGACCTCATTAGCTCAATAGCCAACCAACCTATTAACATGTGAGATCATGTTACTCGTCGCTATTATAATTGCTTAAAGGTGTGTCTCTAAAGATCTTGGAAAAACGATCAAATCACTAGTTAAGTTAAAACAACCCTCAATTGAGTCATGCATCCAATATAATTAAATATGTAAGAAAATATATTCAAATAACAACACATAATTTATATGAATTTAGAACATAAATCATGTTGGTTAAGATTACTTACTTGTTGAAGAGTTATCAATGGATTTGCAAAAATTATTGCGCTACATGAATCCTTGAAACTGAGTAGTCAAATCTTCCTTCATCTCATCACACGCTTCAAATTTTAGGGTTCTCACTAGGGTAAACCCTAGAGAACAATCGAATGTTGTCCCAGCGAAATGGACCTAGCTACACTATTTAATAACCTTAGGCACCTTCCATTATATGTCAAGTGGTTAGACCTACATTGTTTCTCACACATGTCAAACTTATGTGTTTAAAGTCATTAAACAATTAATCATATTATTAGGGAGCTTAAGTATCATCAAGTAGATCATAATATATGTCTATTTTTTACAAAACAAAACGTTACAATTAATTATAGCCCACAAAAATTTATGGAAAAATTCCAACAAAATACCCACCAATCCAAGATTTTCAAGTGTAATTGTGATTTTATCACATTTTTTAATATTGCAAAGAAAATATAGATAAATACAACTGACGTGGTAATAATTTTGCATTGCGAATATATACACTAAAAAAACTTTAACATTATGATTGAAATTACTGTTTTTAAAACCTTAAACCAACTGATCAGGAATTACAGTGTCAACAACAATACTTATCACGATTGGGGTTATTGAGCAGCCTTATGTGGGGGATTTTTCTTTATGCACCTAACAAATTTCTTCATACACCCAACAATGAAAGTTAAAAACCAAAAATACCCTTATGTATATAGATTGTTAAAAATATATTTTATGAAATAATTTAAAATTAATGGCCCATGTAGGTTTTAAATTTGTGAATTTTTTTTATTAGCACAACGCTCTAACCAATCCAACTAATAGGTTAATTATATTAAAAAATAATTAATAGCGTTATATATAACACTATAATTTCTAATGTATATTTAATATACATATAAGTTTACATAATACATTTTATAACAATTAATTTTGATCTAATGATGTACTTTTTACATATATAAATTTTTATTAGACCTATGATTTTTATTTAAAATTTACATATGTAAAAAAATACATCATTAGATCAAAATTAATTGTTACAAAAAATAGTATGTAAACTTATATGCGTATTATATATACATTAGAAATTTTAATGTTATATATAGTGAAGTTAATTATTTTTTTTAACATAATTGATCAATTAGCTAAATTGGTTGAAGTATCGTGCTAATAACGTAAAAGTTACAGGTTCGAGACATGTATGAATCATTAATTTTAAATTATTTTTTAAAACATATTTTTAATAATCTATATGGTCCATACTTGACAATCTGTATAGGTTATATGTAAGGACAGTGTTGAAATTAAAGAAATATTAAATGATTGAATGATGTATATGAGTTTTGGTGGTGCAAGAAGAAAATCCCTGTGTAGAGGGCTGTTTTGGTGAACCACAAGTCCACAACACAACTTGAGTATTTGGTTCCATATTTTAGAATATTTCTTTTTGTACCCCTGTTTTTTTCTTTATACGAGCGTAGTTTTATTGTTTTGAAATTTATTTTTGGGAATTATTACAAACTTAATCATCAAAATTGGAATTGTAAAATTATATAAAGGTATATATGAAAATTGAATTATGAAATTATAAGTAATAAAAAAATAGCATTCCAAAATTATGTTTTCATCTTTGTTCTTCCCTCGGTGTCACTTTTAAGTCTATTTCGATGTAAATAGAATAAAAGAAAATAGAAATGAAAGATATACAATAAAAATATCAATTTTTGACTTTTATCATTTGAGAAGAGAAACAATAATTAAATAAGTTATTTTCATGATACTCATCAATTTTGTTTTTTCAAATTGGAATGAAATAAGTAAGAGGAAAATGATGTTTTTCTTCTTCATTATTTTGCTCTAAATTTTATAATATATATTTGTTAAAAATAATAAATAATTTTATGTTAAAATAATATATTAACAATTTTTTTAATTAATATAAAAATATGTTTCATATAATTTCTTTTTTTGTCTACCTATATCTATTCTATTAGTAATTAATATAAAAATATGTTTCATATAATTTCTTTCCGTTTTACGAACGGTACCTAAATGCAAGGCATTAACTTTCTACAACGACACCTGATATGAATTCCCTACCAACACACGGCCTACACTACACTCGCATGACGGAATGATTAAATAATTGTGAATTTTGATTTACGATACGCTGTAAATCCCAACATCGATGACATTCTCCAGGAAGCGTTCATAGACGAAATGGGAAAGCTAGTGATATGTGTTAGTCGTCGAAAGCAAAGATCGATGCAACCTCTGGAAATTACATTTCCATAATGTAAGATTTTTCACATTTCCAACATTTATATTTAAATTCTTAGACTTAATATTTCTGAAACTTTGATTTTTAATGGCATGTGAAAATGTGAATGAAGTATGAATATGAGAATGAGTTTATGAAACTAAGTTCACATTATGTGATGAGTGCTCCTGAATTTGAGGTCAGGGCTACCTCCAGAAAGCAAGGTAAGAAGTGGAATTCTGAGTATTTTTCATTGCCTTCCTCATTGTCAATACATGTATTTATAGCAAAAAAGGAAATATTATTCTAACATCCCTGCTCACTGCAGAAGGCGCAATCCTAACAAATTGAATATTCCATAGGGGAGACGCACAAGACAATCACTAACAAAAATCAGAAAGCAAGATCCTACAGAGGAAGGCTAATCCTACTAACAGGTAATTCCCTAAACTACCCTTGACTTGCTTAGTGAATGTAATCCTCCCAGCCTAATGGGTTCTTCGCAATTCGTTTGGGCCTTGTTGCTGCTGTGCTATCATTCCTCACGTCATCAAGAAACACCTTGTCCTCAAGGTGGTACTGAGTCATGAGTTCAGCGCAATTCTCCCACGGGGAGTCTTCAGGTTGCAAACCGGCCCATTGAACCAGAACTAACAGCTGTGGGGGAAGGGATTGTTTTGTAGTGATGGGGCCCTGATGAAGTTTAAGTTTTGAGCAGTGGAAGATAGGATGGATTTTGGCTGATGGAGGTAGCGCCATGCGATATGCTACCTTGCCCACAAAGTCAGTGATCTAATAGGGGCCGTAGAAACGTTTGCTCAACTTCTGATACTTATCAGCTATGGAGGTCTGGCGGTAAGGTCGCAACTTCACATAGACCCAATCCTCGATATTGAAAGTGGCTTCACGACGATGAGTATCTACAAGTTGTTTCATCTTCACTTGAGTACATTCGAGTTTCTGACGAAGGGTCTCGAACAAATGTTGGCGAGAGGAAAGGAGAAAATCCACTGCTTCCATTGAAGATGATCCAGGAAGATAGTCTGTAATTGTCGGCGGTGGCTTGCCATATGTGACCTCAAAGGGAGTGAGGTTGGTTGATGAGTGACATGTGGTGTTGTAGCCCTATTCAGTGAGACTGAGAAACTTATCCCATTGTGTTGGTTTCTGATGAACAAAGCTACGCAAATATTGCTCCAACACACGATTGAGCACCTTCGTCTGATCATCGATTTGTGGATGGTAGGCGGTGCTCATTCGTAGTTTTGTGCCGCAAAGCCGAAAAAGTTCCTTCCAAAATTTGCTGATGAAGATAGGATCCCGATAAAAAATCAGACTTCGAGGAAACCCATGAAACTTGCAAATCGAGTCAATGAAAAGCTGGGCCACTGTGTGAGTTGTGAAATGGGAGGGAAGAGACCCAAAATGGGCTCCTTTGGAGAAACGATCCACTATAGTCATGATAACAATGGCTCCCTGAGAATTGGGAAGGCCGGTAATGAAATCCAGAGCCAAATCCTCCCACGCTCGCGACGGTGGAGGAATGGGTTGGAGGAGCCCCGTCGGTTTCTGAGGAATATATTTGGTCTGTAAGCAATCCACACATCGTTTAATGAATTGTTGTGTGTCTTGACGTATACCGTCCTAATAAAAGCTTTGTTTTAGTCGACTGGGGGTCTTGGCCAAGCCCATGTGGCCACCCAATGGAGACTTGTGAAATTCCTCAAGGAGAAGAGCAATGAAATTGTTGTCGCGGTTAATCCAAATGCGCCCTTTGTACAGTAAGAGGCCATCTCTGAGAATGAACATGAGATGTTGTTCGGGATCCTTGGTAACACGTGTCGTGAGGTCATTAAATTCCTCCGATGAGGCTAATTCTATTTTCAAATCATCTAAGAATTTCGGGCGAGGTATGGATAGGATAGAGAACATTGTTGTTGTATGGTCTATATCTGTCTGACGCGAGAGTGCGTCGGCCACCATGTTACTGTGTTCGACCTTGTATTGAATTGAATAATTGTATCCCAGGAGCTTGGCGAGATAAACGTGTTGTTCAGGAGTTTGTACTGGTTGCACCATTAGTTCGCGCAGGCTTTTGTGATCAGTGAGAATCACAAAAGTATGGCCCAATAGGTATTGCCACCAGCGTTTCACGGCGGAGGTTATGGCGTGCAACTCGCAGATGTATGTAGAAGAACGAAGCAATTTGGGATAGAATTGCTTACTGAAGTAGGCAATTGGATGGCTGCGCTGCATCAAAATGACACCCATGCCTGTCCCTGAGGCATCGGTTTCCACTACAAAGGGAATCGTGAAGTCTGGGAGGGAGAGGACAGGAGTGGTTGTCATGGCTATTTTCAAATCGTCGAAGGCTAATTGTGCCTCGGGAGACCACTCAAATTGTTCTTTTCGCAATAGGCGAGTGAGTGGCTCTGCGATGTGGGCATAATTCTGGACAAATTGTCGATAGAATCCAATTAGACCAAGAAATCCTCGGAGCTGCCGCGGAGATGTCAGGGTTGGCCATTGTTGCATGGCTTGAAGCTTTGAAGGGTCGAGTTCCACTCCTCTAAATGATACAAAGTGGCCGAGGTATTCAATGTGTCGCTGCTCGAAAATGCACTTGGATGCCTTCAGATGAAAGGCATTCTGTTGTAGGGTCTGAAGAACGCGTTCATGGTGGTGCAGGTGAGTTTGGAAATCCCAGCTATATATTAGGATATCATCGAAGAAAACCAATACAAATTTTCTGATGAATGGCCAAAATAGATCATTCATGGTGGCCTGAAATGTTGAAGGTGCATTGTAGAGGCCGAACGACATGACAACGTATTCATAGTGGCCCTGATGTGTACGAAAAGTTGTTTTTGGAATATCTAGTTCAGCCATACGAATTTGGTGGAAACCTTGGGCAAGGTCCAGCTTTGAGAACTAAGAGGAATGGCCCAGATCGTCAAGGAGCTCATCGATTGTTGGAAGGGGAAAGCGATCCTTAATCGTGACCTCATTTAAAGCATGATAGTCAACGCAAAATCTCCATGTTCCGTCCTTCTTCTTGACCAGGAGTACCGGAGAAGAATAAGGACTTAGACTTGGGCGAATGAGCTGTCGTCGGAGCATGTCCTTGACCTGTCGTTTGATTTCTTGTTTTTGAAAGTAAGGATACCTGTACAGGCGGACGTTGATGGGCTTTGTGTTGGGTTCTAGGTGTATAGCATGATCTGTTGGTCGTGAGGGTGGGAGAGTTGCTGGTGATTGGAAAAGTGGGGAATATGCCTGGAGAAGACGATGTACAGGTGGGGGAATGGAGGTGTTAGCAGCAATAGGCCCAGGTTCCTGAAGGTGGATGTGGAAGAGGGCCGCTACTTGCTGTGTTGCCATCAGTCGTCGCACCTGGCCATCGTGTATTTCAGATGGGCCAGTGTCTACCCCGCCTTGGATAGTAATGGGCCGCCCGTGGTGAACAAAAGTCATTTGAAGGTGTGAATAGTCAGTTGTGATTGGGCCTAGGAAGTGGAGTCAGGCTATGCCCAACACGACATCAGTCCCTCCAAGAGCCATTTCATGCAAATCTAGGGTAAAGGTGTGCCCCTGAATCACAATGACGGTGTCGCGACAAACCTTATCGCAGGTAACCTCGGTGCCATTGCCCACCATAACCGTCAGTGGAGGTACGAGTTGGGTAACCAGGTGGAGGAAATGGGCCAGACGATCGTGGATAAAGTTGTGGGTACTGCCGCCGTCAATGAGGACGACGACATCGTGACCCGAGATCGAACCCACGACGCGAAGGGTGGCTGAGGCAGGTTGGCCGGATAAGGCGTGTAGGCTGAGTTGGGCTGAGTGTGGGGTTGAGGGCTAGTTTGTGGGGCTAGATAAGGGAGAGGGTGATGTAGGTGAGTCAGGAGGGTTGTCATCATCCTCAGAGGCGATGAGGAGAAAAAATTTGGTGCGACAACGGTGGTTTGGACAGTAGCGCTCATCACAGTTATAATAGAGTCCGCACTTGAGACGAGACGCCATCTTGGCCTGGGTAAGGCGTTTGTAGGTTGTCTTGGGTGGGGCAAGCAACAGAGGGGGAATAGTAGACGAAGGGGGTAAAGATGAAGGAGGTAGGGAGGCCAGGGGAGATGATGAAGGAGGTAGGGAAGACAGGGGAGATGGTCGAGGACGAGGGAAGCGTCGAGCATCAGTGAGCTTGTCTTCCTGAAGCCTTGCGAGTGCCGCCGCTTAGGCCAGTGACAAGGGTTGAAGGGCCAAGACTTCGCGGCAGATATCTGGTGCGAGGCTGAAAATGTAGCTGAGGAGGAAGGGGGTAGGGAGACCCACAATCCTATTGGCCAAGGCTTCAAACTCAGCAAGGTAGGAGTTGACGCAACCTTGTTGAGAGAGTTTGAAAAGCGCACCGCAGGAGTCATCATACAGGGAGGGGGCAAATCGAAGCTCCAGTGCCTGAAGAAAGGAGGACCAGGAGGGTAGCTGGTCGTTGCGATGCATCCACTGAAACCAGCTCAGTGTAGTGCCGTCAAGGTAAGATGAGGCCACCTGAATACGTTCATCATCGGGAGTCCGATGATAATCAAAGAACTGATTAATTTTAAATATCCATGCAGGTGTGTTGGTACTGTCGAACCGAGACACTTCGAGGTTCATACGGGGTGGAGGTGAACGAGGTGAGGGTGAGGGGGAAGCTGTTTCAAGGGCGTGAAGACGAGAAGTAACATCATCGAGGCGAGAGTGGATGGAATTTTGGGTTGCAGTGAGGATGTTTTGGTTCTGGGTAAGGAGAGTAATTGCTTCTTCTAGGCGGGACAAAGTCTGGGAACGTGTATTATCGGCCATAGAGAGGAGGGATCAATGAAAGCACCAATTGATGAGTGCTCTTGAATTTGAGGTCAGGGCTACCTCCAGAAAGCAAGGTAAGAAGTGGAATTTTGAGTATTTTTCATTGCCTTCCTCATTGTCAATACATATATTTATAGCAAAATAGGAAATATTATTCTAACGGCCCTGCTCACTGCAGAGGGGGAAATCCTAACAAACTGAATATTCCATAGGGGACACGCACAAGACAAACACTAACGAAAATCAGAAAGCAAGATCCTACAGGGGAAGGCTAATCCTACTAACAGTTAATTCCCTAAACTGCCCTTGACTTGCTTAGTGAATGTAATCCTCCCAGCCTAATGGCTTCTTCGCAATTCGTTTGGGCCTTGTTACTGCTGTGCTATCATTATGTCATTATGATAATTATGAACTCTATTAGAGTATTATTGAAAATTTGAAATGAAAACGAACAAAAACAAAATTGAGAGGTGAACAGAAAAAATGCACTGCAAAAGGCGTCCAGGTGAATAAGAAATTATAAGATAGTCTTGGACGTATCTGGTATCCATTGTCGTGACTAATCTCTACGTGATACTAGTTGGATTTTTAATTTACAAAGAAAAAATTAATAACACTCGACTACTACGTATCTTTTGGAGATTAGATGAGAGTATGAAACCTTAATTGTCTGCTTCAGAGTTCACCTGAACTGGATATAAGAGCTTCTGATGAGCCAAATTTTATTAATTTCCCTGATGTGAAATCAACACTATTTGGGTCAATGGCCAGGTGTCTGATAGACAGACAATACCAAAGCCACTGATACGGAGTTGACTGTGTAAACTAAGTTCACACCAAAGAATGGACCAGGACTTAATTCGGCATGAAATAATTCCTAGGATTCCCTTTTTTTTTGGTATTCTGTTTTCATTTTTTGAATTCTGTTTTAAGGATCATAGGCCAAATGGCTCAAGATCCGTAGAATTAGGAATTAACATATGCCTTTAAATATTGTTTCCATCCAATAGGTGGGGGAAGAAGAATTATTCCAGTTTTATTTTCAATTTCACTCCTTCTTACTTACCCTTGCTCGAAAAGGGTCATGGACTCATAACATTTGAGTTTTCTAATTACACTTTCTGTGTGAAATTAGAGATGGGGGCCATGAATACTTTCCCATCTGCTGTTTTAATTGGTTGTGGCAACCAATTAAAAGTTTCAGGAGGCTTCAATTTCCCGATTTTCAAATTCAATAAGCACCCTTTCTTTATTTTACTTCAAATTCCCTCATTGTAGGAACTGGCTGCACCAATGATATCCATAGATTCCAGCCCACGTAGGAAAGCATTTTTAATTGCAGAATTCTTGTCTGGGTTTTTTCACATAAACAAGAACCCTGTTAGTGTTCAATGAATTGGACTGGTTTGCATTCATCACTATAACAGAGGGAAATATATTCAGTAGCTGCTAGGCCAAAAATGCCACTCTCTTTTCCCTTGTACAAGTTAATGAAAACGAAAACATGTATTTCATATAGCAGCCGCAGTGTACAGTATATCCATTGGTGCAAAAGCATTCAAACAAATGTTGTATGTAATGGAACTATTATAAAAAATCTATTGCAAGAATAGGAAATGATTAATCATCAATGGTTTTACAATTGCCTTCATAACTGTTTTTCAACCAGAATAGACAGACAACAAAAACTAGGAAAAAAAAGAGACAAAAACAAGGATGAAAAAGCTAAGCACGGTATCATACAAGCAGCTAGCAGCTTCTCAATGCATTTCAGAATAGATGACTGTGCCTTGAAGTGCTCGATACTCTACCTGGCATCATCAATTTTCAACTGGGAGAAAACAGAATCCACAGCACTATCGGACTCATCACCCATCACAATGGAGTCATCTGCTTCACTTAGTGTGGAGAGTGAAGGAAGGCGCCTAACATTGGGCAATTGAAGTGATGCAGAAACACTACTAGAACTATCCTCGTAAGGCTCTCTTTGTATTGCATTTGCACCTCTCTGAAGCTGCAGCGCATACTCCAAGTCCCACAACACATCACCCATGCTTGGCCTATCAGAACCATCTTCTTGCAAGCATTTCTCTACCGTGTCACTAAATTTCCTGAGTGAGTTTTGATCTATTTGGTCCTTGATGGAAGGATCAATTATTTCTTGGAGTATCTCCTTGTTTTTGCAAAGCATTCCCCACTCAGCCAAGTTTATCTGGTCTCTTGGAAGTGATGGGTCAATCACTGCTCTTGCACACAACACTTCCAAAAGAACCACCCCAAATGAATATACATCAGATTTTTCTGTCAGCTGTTGTGACCTGAAATACTCAGGATCAAGATACCCAAAAGTGCCTTTAACACCAGTGCTGACATAGGATTGAGTATCAAGAGGACCTGACCTTGAAAGGCCAAAATCAGCAACTTTAGCAACAAGGTTCTCATCAAGCAATATGTTTGTGGACTTTACATCACGGTGAATGATTCCCCCAGCCGCTCCTTTGTGAAGGTAATGAAGACCCCTGGCAGCTCCAATGCAAATTTCAAGCCTCTGCTTCCAAGGCAAGCTTGGCAACTTTGTATTATACAGATGATCCCTGAGTGTCCCTTTTTCCATGTACTCATAAACCAGTATCATCTCGAACCTTTCATCACAATACCCTATTAGGGAAACAAGGTGCCTGTGACGAATCTTAGACAAAACCATGATCTCTGTCTGAAATTCTGGAAGGCCTTGACCTGACCCTGGCTGGCTTCTTTTCACAGCCACTATCATGCCATTCCTGAGAATTCCCTTGTAGACGTTGCCAAAACCACCCTTGCCAATTAGCTGACTTGCGTGGAAGTTCTTGGTTGCCAATTGAAGATCAATCAATGGAATTTTCAGCCCAAGGTTTATGTTGGGAAGAGGAGAGCCATGGCTGGTTCCATCAGTCAATCTACTATGAGAACTCCCTCCAGCTGTAATAGGAATTGGCAACCAGTCTGAATTCTCAACGGGCTTTTCCTTCCTCATTTTAAAACGCCAAAGGAAGCCTAGTATCACCACTACAAAAACCAGGACCAAACCTCCAACAACTGAACCCAGCACCACTGGAAGACTATTATGACTTGAACCGGATCCCAGGTCAAGGGGAACAGAACTTGATGTCTCAATCACTTTCATTATTTCTAGCCCGTTTAAAAATGCATTAGGTATGGAGGCGGATGCATCGGGTTCTATGCTGACCTTCATAAACCCAGAACTATCAGAGCGCACCACAAAATCATAATAATAAGGGGCAGGCAACTCCTTAGACACGTCTGTGTCATTATAATCATTTACGGACATAACATGGGTGTCGTAAATGGACAGATCGAAGTATGTAAGACCACTTTGTGGATTCCAATAGTCACAGAAGTGAAGCCGAAGAAGATGATCAGTGTTGTTGTCCACCGGAAGAGCCCATGTTATGTTTCTGGCACTAGCAGAGCTGTTATTAATCTCTCTAGCAGTGCCGTACACATCACTTGGCGCAGTAAATTTATTTGCGTTTGGACCATCATGGTCATCATCTACACGGTACAGAATTTGACCCGGGTAAGGGGAACGATTCTTGGCGTTTTCCTTATTTGAGATATAACTATCATCTGGATTCCAATTTCTCAATAAGCTATCGTTGACCCTTTGACCACCAACATTAAGCCTATGTTTGGTCTCCAACACCCGAGAGTACAGACCGCTGTAGGAGTTTAAAGATCCGATATTGGCACTATAAGTGAAACGCGAGACAATATTGGAAATCAAATGGAGGGGGAGTATGAAGAGTTCTATTGCATTCACAAACGCAAATGATGATGGTAGAGGTCTGAAAGTGATTCTGAAGCTGGGGGGACTGATTTGCATGTAAAACTCTTTTACTAAAGCAGAGTTGTTATTGGTATAATTTCTAACATCCGAATTTTGCAACAACCAGAAACCAGGTACCGAAACATTGAACCTGGCCGAGGAAAGATTACTAGGCGAAGAGAAAGCGAAGAAATGGAGGCGTACCAGGTAGGTTCCATTTGTGTCGATGCTGAACTCATACGAAGACTCACTTCGAAAAATCCTTGCAGTTTGGTAAAGAGGAGAAGGCACCTGCGACTCGCTTCTTTCCGTGTTGCTGCTGCCAAAACTGGTTTTAAGGATTGATTCACGAACGTAATTCTTGCCATTTTCGCTAATAGTGCTGTCTGAACCACAATTGATAAAGTAATTATCTGGAACGGTGTACCCGTGTGAAGGTAACTGCAGTGATGAGAACTGAATGAGAAAAACAAGTAGTATGCACAGAGAGTGTTGAATTTTAAGAATCGCCATGGAAAAATGGTGATCGAGGCTTAGTTTAGGCTATGATATGAATATTATTGCATCTTTTGGAACCAGGGTCTGTGTGTGGACTTGAATGAACACGGGGCTCGAATGAGAGGAAGACTTCACTTCAGCACAGGTCAAGTCGTCAGCTTTGACTTTTCTTCTTCCTAATTTGTTTTTAATTTAATTCTGGAAGTTGATTTATCAACTACCGGAACTATTTGAGCCTTGAAAAAAAAAAATCTGATTCATGTTAAGATGCTTGGTTTGAGACTTTTGATTACTTTTGTCTTTTAGCAATTGCCTAAGGGGATACTTGTAGACTTACTATTATTATGGCGTAAATAATTGAATATTGCACCGAATGAACCGAGAACAAGTAAGAAGACTGCTGATAATGCAATCAAATGGCAAGGCAATAGAGTCCAAATATCTTTCCAAAGGCATGAGATTTTTCTCACAAGGTTCACGGTCATATTTTGTCTTGACATTCTTGGAAGGGAATAGAGCATAAGTCTACGGTGGAATGAATTGGATTAATATTTTAAAAAATTATTTTACAATAAAAAATGTTGTGGATTTTAAATATTATGTAAAAATATTATAAGTTATCAGATTTCTTTGTAAGATTTTAATGATAGTTTGGATTTTAACAAATTTATATCATAAAATTTAAAAGATTTGAAAGGATTTTATATATTTATAAAATTTGAAAGGGTTTTGTGAATTTTTAAAAATACATTCAAAATTATAAGAGTTAGTAAAAAAAATAATAAAAAATGACGAGGTTCGAATAAAAAAAAGTAAAATTAATATAGTTTTTTTTTAATATTTTAATAATTAAATTGATTTTAACTATCTTTTTGTACTAATCCTTGTTATCTTAATATTTTCTTATTCTTATTTTTGGATTTGAATAATAGATTTAAAATTATACGCTAATTTTTTATTTTTTTAATTACTATAATTATTTCATGATGAATCTAATGTCATGTTTAAATGGGATAGAAAAGAGTGGTGAATGTGAAAATTTTGTAGTAAGACTATTGAGTTATGTGAATAATGAAATTAAGAGTGATAATCATGAAAATATTACGTTAAGCAGGTGAATAATACAATCAGTTCAAGAAAAAGCATGATTAACTTTAACATATAAGACAAACGGAAAAGAAAAGTGCATAAGGGAAAAATATATTTGATATTTTTTATTCCAAAAGAATAAGAGAAACATATATGATACTCGCATCTTGAAGAATATTAAAGATAAAAGAGAGTATGTGTGATGAAATTCATAAAAAACTTTCTTAACAAATAATCCATCGAAATTTGTATATTTTTTAATACCAAAAAGATTTTGTTATAAAAATCACAATTATATACTATCATATTTTATTGTCTTCATTAAAAAAATTTAATTAAATATTAAAGGCGATTTATATCATTTAAAAATCCTAATTGAATATCATAAAAAAATTCTTTTAAAATCATTTAAATTCCTAATCTAATACAGCTCTTAAGACGACTCCAAACTAGATATAATTAGTTACGTAACAACTAGCATTTTAGGGTGTGAGGTAAATCAATAACTAAGCTAAAAAAAGAACTTGTTCTCCTGATTGAAACTATTGGTTTATTTATTAGAATGATGATTTTACAAAAGATTAATCATAGGAAAAAAGAGTTCAATATTCCCACTCAATTTAATTTCAATTTTCAAAAACTTTTAAATGTTAAAATTTTAATATTTTTATAGCATTGTCCCCAATATATTTTGGGCATGCATAGCTTGAATTTAGATTTCAATTTAAAAATATATAATTAAAAATATCATTTCGTAAAAAAAATTATTTTTATTTTTTCAATGAAAGTAAACTCTTACTTTAGATTTTTTGAAATATCATTTCACAATAATTGTTTAAATTACTATATTACCTAACACATAATTAATTTTTATTTCTCTAAAATGCAAAAATAATTATTTTGAATTTTAAAAATATAGTATACGAGATTATATAATTTTGCTATATATATATATATTATAATGGTCAACAATAGTTGAAAAATATTAAATATATAATGGACGTCAATAATTAGTAATTAAAAATATTACACTTTAATCATAAATAATTTTTAATACTGGGAGAAAATTTCCAAGCCTAAGAAGAAAGGGAGTCTGGGATTTGTAGAGCAAGGGAATAGAATATCTCCTTCCTTGGCAAGCATGCGTGGACTCTCATGAACGAATCCAACAAGGTATGGGTTCAAATCCTGCCCCCAAACTATCTTCATAATGGTCATATCTTAAACGTCGACTTAAAAAAATGAGAATTCTTACACTTGGAGATCTATTCTGAAAGTTGTTGATCGTCTTCGAGAGGCTTTTAAGTTTCGTGTGGGGCGTGGTGATGTATCATTTTGGTTTGATTTGTGGTTTCATGAAAAATTCAGTGCGACGAGGTTATGTTTGTGCATATTACTATACCTAGTTGAAACTCATTGATATGTATGTAAATGATTCTTGGAACTCATCTACTCTCTATATTATGGTTCCTTCGGAGGTTTAGGAATTAGTTCAGAAATTAGTCTTATAAGCTCATTTTTTTAAATTTTATTTTACTCTTAGTTTGTTTTATTTTTTGTTATTCACTTCATGAATTTATTTTGATAAATAATTTTCTTGTTGTTGTGTTCTATTTATCTCTTTTCTTCCTTTTCTATTATTTATTGTATTTATTTTCTAACAAGTACAGGTAACTCTATGCAATAAATTAGTATAGGATTGTTTTGTTTTGAACTTGGATCCTCATCTAAAAAAAATTGAAATATGACAAAAACTAAACTTATTTATTCATCATGCAACGTTAGGACTACTCTATGCAATAAATTAGTATAGGATTGTTTTGTTCTAAAGGGTGATGTACGACAATCATTTTCATTCTTGTTTTCATTTTAATTTCTTTATTAGGACTACTCACTAAATTCTAAGCTGATACATGTAGGAACATTGTACAAACTTTTTCTCTTATATTATGTATTGTTGCAAAACTATCTGACAAACACCTGGAGGGAGAACTTTGTGGTCCATAACAATCTTATTCGGTTCAAACAAAATTATCTCCATCAGAGGATACCGGTAATTTAGACAAAAAAAATCTTGTGGATGATAAGAAATTTGATTTCTTGGTGAAAATTATTTAACATCTTGAGCTAGTTTGACCTTCATCATTTGTTAATTAAGAAATGAATCAACCTATAGGTTGAAGATCACAACGTTCATGAAATGGAAAAGGGGGATCAGAGTAGGATCCATTAAGAATGGCAAAGGTAGTAAGCTTGTTTGCAGCTTCTGTGGCATGAATCCCATCCCAACTCACATAGTTGTAGGGGTCAATGCATGCAGTTGATGTCACTCTGCTGCCGTTTATCACTTTGGAATTGCCACAGTAAGCTTTAGGATCGAAGTTGTAGTCACCCCCTCCATATCCACAACATGCTTTTATACCATACTTAAGCCCTGTTACAAGAAGATAAAAAAAAAAGAAAAGTAAGAAGCATAATGAAGACATTCTGGTTGTATATATAGCATCTGTTAATATGAGTAAATTATAATAGCCAAAGGGTGTCATAGAAATATCGTTCTAATGTCTTAAATTTCTAAATAAGTTATCAAATTATTAGGGATGTAAATGGAGTCCTCCCTGTCTCCATTCTTATAATAGAATCAGAATTTTTTTTATTAATGGAAAATGTGCTTTATACACTCTTTTAGTAGCTCGATTAAAATATTTATGCACTGAATTAGATAAACGTAAAGGATTAGTGTTTGAACCATGAGAAGTGGGATGCCGGAAGAGCTCTAACAGAACAGCGTAAACATCCACATAAATGACAGAAGCATCAGAAAGACTTTCTCTAGTTTGCCTCAATGTCTCTTTCAACATGTTGTTGTATTCCACTACTGCATTGTTGTATGAAACCAAGCATCCAAATTCGTCAATGTCTGAACTATTATGAGGAAGTTCCACCAAGAATGCAGGGTAGCATCCCACAGGAGCAAGATTAAGAACCAAAAATGTACGCCCTCCAAGATTATATATCTCCTAGAAATTCATTGAGCACAATCCAGATTAATGACATTATTTGTTTCAATAATTCTAGATTTGAGTTAGTGTTGATTGTTAAGGTAATCTCACCTTAATGGTGGAAGCAATTTGTGAAACAACTTGAGGGAGGTATTGTTGCACTCCACCAATGCCAATGGCTGCTAAGTTGGAAGTAAAATCATTTTGGCCAATGTAGAATGTGTAAAGAGATTTTCCAAATATATCCGGTGAAGGAAGTTCGGTTCCTGAGGAACAATCAAAAGGAACTAGTACATTACTATAGAAATGCAAGGAGATTTTTTTTTAAAGAATAGACTGAGAACTAGGAAGTTTGTGCATTTTGTACCTTGTTCATACACTTGATTAACCTTAGTTTTGAATTGCTTCAATTGGTTGAGCTGAATAGCAAGGGAGAAAGGGCTGATCCCAGTGACAAACAAAGAAGTATTAGGTAGAAGCACAGTGGATGCCAATGTAGCAAAATTAGCTCCATGTTTGTAATTAGATCCAATTGATTGCAGATATGGACTCAAAAATGGCAATCCAAGAGCTTGAGCTGCAGAATGAAATGCAGTATAGCTTGCCTAATATTAGTACTATTGCTTAGAATGGCTTCTCTTATTGCAATGAATAAAGCATATTTTTTCTTCAATCTTCTAGTAGTTAATTTTAAAAAAACACACACATAAAATTGGCTGGTTCCTGAACATATAATGATACAACAGCTCAAGCATTAAAGCATGTATTTAATCAAGACAATAATATATGGAAGATAAATGACAACATACATGAGATCCATTGTCAATTTTAAAAGTTGATAACAGATCAGAATAATTGAAAATATTCATGGGTAGGAAAGTATGATTCAGGTACCGCCAAAGACAGTGTAAGAAATGACATTACTATTTACAACTGATATTTGGATGATATTAACTATTCATAGCTATCCAGCTGTTTCCAGCTAGGAGTCTTTTCTTGTAAGGAAAATTGCCTCAAGAAGAATGTGTAACGGTAATAAAGGCAAAGTCTTAAATCAGTTAAGTTTTCTTATAATAAGACAAAAAAGTGTAGGATATATACAAATAATAACGGATTAGGAGAATTTTACTCAAATATGTTAGATTTCCTAACTACAAACAGATATTAATTATACCCAAAGAACAAGACCCCAAATTTAACATTATTGGGCAGTCAGTTTTTTGTTTTTTTTTTATATGATAAATTGCTAGGTGACATCCAGCCTAGAAAATACAAATAAGTTAATAAACCTTTTATTTATCCTTATCTAGAAAATAGAAATAAGTTTAGGTTTTGCTATCTTTCTTATTTATCTTTGTCTAGAAAAATAGGTATAAGTTAGTTTTTTTTATCTTTATATATCTTTATCTTTCTTATTATTTATCCTTATCTTTAGGAAAAGAGAGATAGGGAATCACTATGTATATGGGGTAGGCAGATCTGAGGAACCAGGTTTGGGTATTCTAGCTTTTTCCCAGAATAATCGAGAAGGAAAGTCTCCATAGTTTAAAGAGAATCTGCATTGCAAGTTCCTTGTCTGTACTATTTATCCTTTATTTCAGCGAATAAATGAAGGTTCCTTATTCTTACTCAGCATTAATAGACATTGAATCTGCATCTATCATAAATTCAATAGCTTGTTTGTTTTGACTGTTAGCACCCTGTAATATACTAAATCAGAAATGATATCCTATGAAACATCAAAGAAACAGAATCAGTAAGATCTTGTGACCTTTTCTTTTTTTACACAAGTAAGATCTTATGACTTATGTTTCCAAGTGATGTATGTTTAATTTTCACGTGATCTTGTCATGTGAAAATTGTGTTTACCTTTCCCTTCATAAATATTGATAAGGTCTCACCTAATTAATGCCAATGAAAAAAGAGATGTAATATTTTCATATGACATGATTATTTGAAAATCAAACATGAGAGTTTAAGAATGATTGGTTAAATCTTGCTCATTATGTACTAAATAGTAAATACATTAACCAAACACACCCAGAGAGCCAAAACCAAAATCTTTCCTCAAAAACATTTATTTCTTTCAATGTACACATTCATAAGGAGAGGCATTATATGAAAAAGGAAAGAAAAAAATCTCACTAGAGATAAAGTGAAAACATTAAGAAGCCTTAATGTCAATCAAATCATGAAGATGATAAAGTTTGTTCTGTTACCAAGAAAATCAACAATGAGTCTCCCATCTGTAGCTCGGCCTGTTGGTTTCTTGAAGTAAGTCATTCCAAAGGGACTGGATTGTGCAGGAAAAGCTGCCCAGAAGCCACCAGTATCTGAATTTGAGTCTCCAAAGTTGAAAATTGCCTTGAAATCACACTTGGTGTGACTTGAACCGACCAGGCAAAGCAATACAAGAGTAAAAATTACCAAGAAATTGGTGAATGGCTTTGAACTCATTTTTTGGGAGCTTATGGAATAAGGACACTGCCGAACTGAGTGAGGTAATGTTTTATGAAAAAATACGGTGGTGATGAGCTTTCCTTTTCTTGTTTTGTTCATATTTGTAATTGTAGCTGGCATTCATTTTACCATAATGTATGGAAATAATTGCTATTTATCTAACACATGGAAGATACCAAAAAAAAAAAATCTAACACATATATGGAAGATGGGCCATGTACATATTTTTATTATTTTGGATGGTGTTTCAGCACTTGTAGATTACGTTATTGCTTTAGAGTTTGGACGTGTAAGATTATCTTTCTGTAAGATATTTATGCTATTTTTTAATTTTTTTTACTAGCTGAAAACAATTTATTTGACTATTTGATAAATAAATATTTTTAGGTTAAGTTACTAAGAAGTTATTAAAGTTATGTTTGGTTAGATATTTCACTTGATTCTAACATTTTTTGGAACAGTAGTGTTTTTTAAAATGTTAGTTTCTATTTTTTTTCTTCATTTTTATTCTTAATATATTCATTCACTTCTCTTATTATTTATTTAAAATAAATCATAATTTTATTTTTTTTTATTATTTTTACATTTCTCATTATTTTAAGGACTAGTTTTGTTAAACATTTATAATTTAATAAGTTAATTTTTCAACTCTCAACTATCAACTTTCACCTTCTATCAACTTTCACCTTCCAGCTATTACTTAGCTTTTCAACTTCTAAGTTTTAGTTAACTTTCCAACTTCTAATCTTTAGTTAACTCTTTCCAACTAATTCTATTGAACATAGCCTAACTATGAAGTGTTGAGGCATAATTGACACTTGACTTGGTATTAGTAGATAAAAACATCTATTTAATTTCTGGAATTAATAGATTTTACTCTTTTATTATTATTATTATTATTATTTTTTAAATGGTATTACTATCTTATTTAAATTCCATAGTTATTACCTTTGTTCGATTTCTCTAATTTCAATTGACTATTTTCATTCACTAGAATAATAATGATTGACTCTGTTTATTTTTGTCAAAAAGAAACTGTGTTCATATTTTTTTTCTCACGTGAAACAATAGTTTAAACTATCAAATTTCATTATTCATTGATGGTTATGGTAACTTTTTGTTCATAATTTTTAAATGAATTCATTTTTTCACTAAAGAGAGAGAGCAATTAACTAAACTAGTTATAAATTAAATTAAGAAAATTAATTACAAAATTCTCCATCAAACTAAAATTGATCACAAATTTTAGTATGCATATTATAATATTTTGAGTTTTTTTGTCGGTGTTTGATAGGCAAGGAGCATGAAAGGAAGATCATACCACCTAGACATTTAGTGGATTTGGTATAATTCATTCCATTAGGAGCAACTAAGTAGAATCGCTGATCATAATGGAAAGCAAAAGAAAAATAATACAAATTTCCTTTCCATTGTCTTTCTCTGGAGGTTACCTAGCCCTCAAAGCTAGATTTTCTCTTCCCTCTTCTTTTTTGTTCCTAACAGTGTTAGTATATTAATTTAAAAATAAATTTATCTTCAATTCAAAATTTAATATGTACAAAAAAATTATTACATGTTAATTGAAGACATGCCAATTATTTCTGGCTTTTCATTAAACGAGTTCATAAAACTATAAATCAATGCATATATCTAAATTGGCAACACACATATTAAATTTATGAAAAAAATTGAGTTCAATTTTCCAATAAAGCAAACTTATAAGAATACCATATGTAACTAGACAACCAAACATCCTAAATACTCTTATTAAAAAAAAAGGGGGGAAAAGACATGCAAATCGTCCTTACATTTTTAGCTTGCACTAAGAGAGAAAGAATAAGGTTTTTATGCACTGAGATTTTATTTTTCCCTTTTCTTTAAACAAGTTCTTAAAATAGAGGTGCCCACAAAATTAATCCTTTGGGGTTAGGTCGGGAAACGGTCAAGCAAAATTGCACGTAACTCGCTTGTCAAGCCTAAAAAAATGATTTATTAGTCAACAAGAAAATTGGTAAAAATGAAGATTATTATATGGTCGGGTTTCGGCGTCGTCTCTACATTTTAATTCATAAACGATGGTTGGAGTTTATTTGTTTAATTGTCTCTGCCTCTTTCTTTCTCTTTTGACGGCTCCTAAATAATAATCCCACTTCTCTCCTTCGCCGCCTCAAAGTCTTTCGTGGAATACGATGCTGTTTTCTCGGATATCGAAAAACCTCAGAGGCAGCTTCAACTCTTGTCGGTGGTTTCGGTCCATCGGAGACCACAACCACTGCTTTCTTTCCCCGCACAATTTTCATTCACGCGGTGGAGACTCTACTCAACAGGTTTTCAGCTTTCGACCCTTTTGTTTTTTACTTAACATGCGACATTTCTGGGATCCTTCATTGGTTGTAGTTCGATTTAAAGTTCCGAACTTTATTGCTTTTGCTTTAGCCCCTTTTGGAACCCTTTCGGCAATCTGGCATTCGGGATCACTGCTTTCTGAATTTTCTGTAGATAAGCATGAACGAAGTGCCTACCAAGTGTTTGGAGTTATAAAGATTGAACTCTGAACCCAATGAATGTAGCTCCGAAGAATGCATTCTTGGGGAGGGGCAACGAGCTTTAAGTGTGTGATTAAGCTCTGGACCAAGGGTTAGTCACATAGCCGGTCCAAGGGATCAAGCTTGTGGGAATACCTCGGTCCCACTAGGGAGCCAAAAAGACCCTAATTATTTCCGGTGGTTGAACCATAAAAGAAAAGATAGAATTGAGTTTTTTTAATAACGCTTCGAATTGTATTGTTGCGAATAGAAAGTGAAGCACTTTTAGTATGGTTATTTGTTGTATATTTGGGTGAAGTAAGAATCTGTAGTGGTGAATTGGGAATAGTGCAGACACGTAGAAGCTGTTTTGTTGTCGCTGTGCTTGACCGGTAAATTTATTTTTAGTTATTAACAGTTATGTTTGCGTCAAATAGTGTAATTTAGAAGTGATGAAGGTTTATGTTTGGTAGATGGTTTCTTTCTTTGAGGAGTCTCTTTGGTAGATATGGAGGTACTAGAGAGCTCTATTGTATTAATGGTTTAGGTCAGATTGGTTAACAGCATCAATAATACAAGAACTCAATTTGGATTAACTCTGTTTTGGCATAGAATTTAAGTATACTCACTAATATTTTATTCCAATGGTAGAATTCCAATTTGAGTTTTTAACTTTTTTTTTTTTTTTGTGGATTCCATTTTATCTCTGCACTTTCACAAAAATTATCATTTTGACTTAGCAAATTGTTTTTTCAATTTTAAAGCAACTTTAGTGGTAGTTGCTTATACAAGCAACTTTTATAAGAACTTTAAAAACTTGTTTGCTCCAATCCAATGGTATTCTCAAGTTTCTTAACTTTGAAAACCAACATAAGCAAAGCCCCATTGGAGATCAAACTACATTTTGCACCATTTCCAAGAGGCTATTTGGGGAAGGAGAAATTTTCTCCACTAGTTGGAGTTAGTATCCAATCAAAAACTTAATTTTGCCTGTGTTTTGCTTCTTTCGTTGGTTCATTTCCCTGTCAATTTGTCTAAAGAGAATTTCTTATCCTTCTTCTGTCCTTCAGTTATGCAGTCTTCTTTCATTCTCATAACATCATGTTCATTTATGATTTTGTCTGAAGAAAAATGTTTTGCAACAGAGCAACACTTAATTTTACTTGTAAATGATTCTTGTGTGATGCAGGTTATGAGAAGTTTAATTTTTTCAAAGGGCCCAGCACTGCATAGTAGTAGATATCTGATCCATCATCAAAGCAGCTCCATAGTTGAGGTGAACCCCATTTCTTACTGCTGCTATATTATAAAGTTATGTTGTTTTTTATATGGCTTAATTTCATTTAGTCCCTTAGGTTTCACGATCGTGCGATTTTGGTCCTCTAGTTTCCAGTTACTCCAATTGAGTCCCTTCAGTTTTCTCCCATTGACAATCAAGTCCCTCCATCCTTATTCCATCTAATATTTAATGGAATTAGCTGATGTAACAGCTGACCAACTGACAAGACATGGCAGTGAGTAAATACAATGTATCAACTAAAAAATACAAAATATTTGAACAACAATTACCTAAAATGGTTTTTTAACTGTATTGACTTAATTGTGTTAATGATGCTTGTGGGTAAATTGTTTTTATGACAACAATGAACAACCGAAGTCTTTCTATCTTGAGAAATTTAATGACTTAAATATTTGGTGGAATCAGGGTGGAGGGACCTGATTGTAAATAAGAGAAAAGTTGAGGAACTCGATTGGTGTAATTTGTACTTCAGAGACCAGAATTGCTCAATCGCAATACTTGAGGAACTAAAAATGCAATTAAGCATTTTATTATTCTTTATGTCTAAACTCCTAAGGTAGTAAACTCTCTTACTAATGATTTAAAAATCCCAATTTACAAAGAGTTTCCGACTTTCCGTAATCATGTTAGTGCATGTATGCGTGCACTCATATGTATTTTTTATTCAAAGGAAAAATGCAAGAGCATTATAAGCATAGTTATCAATCCCAGATAGTTGTGTGGAGTGGCCAACTCTGAGACTGCTATGGTGGGATGACTACTATTGTGAAGTTTTTAAGATACAGCACTAAAAGTTACACCATCAAGGACTTTAAACAAAATGTTATTTTAATCAATCTATGCTTATCAAACTCTCGAGTTAAATCTTAAATTCTTATGATTTTATGTGTCTATGTAGACAAAACGGGTTAACTCTCTAGTAAACTCTTTTTTGGGTAAACTCGTGTAAACTTGCATAAACTCTCGAGTCAGGTAGCGAGTCAATGAGTTTGAAATCAACTATAATTCTTAACCCCCATAGACCTCACAGTGACAATGTTTTATCATGAATAAAAATTTTTGAAGAAATTAACTCCTTTTTAAAATGTTTTCATTTTAATAACTTATGTTACGAGTAACAAAATTCTTACAAGTTTACGAGTCAACTCTACAAGTCGAGTTTACAGAAGCTCTATGAGTTTATGTAAACTCTTGAGTTTGACAACCTTAATTATAACATCAATTCTGATGTATATCAATGGAATAATAAAGAATTTTGGATTAATATAAATTTATGTAGATATGATCTATATGATAAGAATTTTCAATCCAATGGTGGATTTTGAGATAAATTTATCCAATAAAAAGTTATTGAATGACATTTTCAGAATAGGATTTTCAATTTCAAACCTTGAATAAGGGAAGTGAAATCATGAAATTGTCCCCCAAAATGAACCTTAAGCTACATCGTATTGTGGGGGTAAACAAGGGGTTTTCAGCCATAATAGCTACAACATGAAAATGGATAGTGGCCTAGGGCCGTTATGCATTAGCAGCGCGTGATTAACAACTATGATGACAAGGAATACAAATTTCATTATATATCCTTTCACTTATTCCTTAACTTTTCTGAGGAACAACTTGAACCTTTTTGTGTTTGACTAATACTGATAGATTTAGGGCTGTTTGTTTCCTATTTATAATTTTTTTCTGATTTAAAAACAAAAAAAATTGTTTGATAACAATAGTTTTTGAAAATTGTTTTCAAAACTAACATCTTTTTTAATTTTTTTTAAAAAGGAAAAAACAATAATATCTTTTAAGTTGTTTTGGTTTTCTATTCATATTTTTCTGCACACTTTCACATCTTCCTCTACCACTCTCTGAAAATTAGTTTTTGGATTTTTTTACAAAGTAGTTTTTAGAAACTAGAAAACAAAATCACAATCAAACACACCCTTAATAAAATAAAAAGATTTTATTAAAGATCTTATATGTGTTTTTCAATTATTTGTCTATACCTAATTCTCCATTATGATACATGTACTGTTCTCAGGATGAACATGATCCATTTTCACTGGTTGCAGATGAACTGTCACTTCTTGGCAACAAGTTGCGAGCAATGGTAGTTGCTGAGGTATCCGATTGTTCTTCATTTACTTTCTAATGTGTATTGAATCAACAGCTCAGTCCTGAGTCATTTTCTGCTTAGAAATCAGGTTTAATTCATGGTGAGAATTGGGCATTATGTAACAGGTTCCAAAGCTTGCCTCGGCTGCTGAATACTTCTTCAAAATGGGAGTGGAAGGAAAAAGATTTCGCCCTACAGTAAGCATATTCTCAATGTTATGCAGATGTTCTTGTAGGCTTTTGCAACAATGTTTGCCGCCGATCTTATATGCTTCTGCGGCAATGCTTTTCTATGGATTGATATATGTATATCAATTATCATTGTAGGAGGAACTAAATTACTGTTAACTTATACTTGGAAAGTTGTAAGTTGTTGACCATCATTTGCCTTTCAAGTTGCCCTTTAAAATTTATACAAGCAAGCTAACACATCCATACATAATGACTCATTTCCTCTGTTCTATCACAAGCTCAGGTTTACCCAATTCTGTGAAATATGATCATTGGCAGTTGACACATTTTTTAAGGGCATGTTTGGGTAAATATCTTAATTAAGCGCTTATTGAATAAATTTTTATCACCCAAGAGCTTATTTATAGTTTGTTTTTATAATTGAAGTAACAAGGTTAGACTGTTTTAAGTTGTAGGCTGTTTTACAAGTTATCTTATAGAGTTTTTTGAAGTAAGCTAAAAACAGCTTATAGAATATAGACATCATAAGTTATTCTCATAATTTCTCTTAAACACTTACACAAATGCTTATACCTTAAAATAAGTCTAAAATAAACTCTTCCAAATGCACCCCACATTGGAAAATACAAGGTGCCCTTAGTAGATTGGGCTATGCCAGGGACTAGGATATTTGTAACAATAGCTACAACTACTATTCAAACTTGTTTTACTTGTTCTGATATCTGGGATTAGGAGGCCTTCGTAGCATTCTTAACTTTATGGTGCTAATTAACTCTGATAGCTTTACTGTTCTCCATCTTTTTTTCGTGTAAGTGTGCGTATAGTTATATGGTGATAAAATGTCTATTTCATTATTTTGTCTTTGTTCTCTTGTATTATTCATGGTTAATCTTGTTTCATTCTTTCACATGTTAACAAGTGGATGTTTCTGCAGGTTTTATTGTTAATGTCAACTGCACTAAATCTACCAATACATGAAGCACCTCCTCCTATCGAGATAGGAGGTACTTTGACAACTGATGTACGTTTAAGACAACAACGCATAGCTGAAATAACAGAGATGATTCATGTAAGTCCTTCAGAAATTTTCATTTATTAAATAATGCTTTAATAGTTTCATGATACTGCTGATAATATTAGCTTTAGAATACATGTAAATTA
Organism: Glycine max; assembly: GCF_000004515.6. Classification (NCBI taxonomy): domain Eukaryota; kingdom Viridiplantae; phylum Streptophyta; class Magnoliopsida; order Fabales; family Fabaceae; genus Glycine; species Glycine max. The sequence goes on along the minus strand of NC_038253.2, from coordinate 15,106,401 downwards.
AGAGATTGTTGGAATTTTGCTTTACATTTTACTTATTTTTATCTTTGGGGCACTGCCTATTCTGCTTCTGTCCATTAGCTTAATTTTGTTGATTCTTTTATGTTGACAATGGGTAAAAGATTTGCTGTTTCTAGTAATGTTTTAAAAAATGAATTGGTGATAGTACTAGTTCACAGTTTATTGTTTCAACCCTGGTCGAACTGATTAAATTTATGTTTTTAATATTATATAATATTATAGGCAATAAAATATTATAAAATTATAAGAAATCAAGATATAAAATTATAAATTAATATAAATGAGTAAATTATATGTTTTATAGAGTAAAAAATAATATTTGGCAAAATAATGTATATCTATGTGTAATCTTTAAATATGTATTTTTATGTATCTTAAAAATGTTTTAGATTAAATGAAAAAATGATTTTTTTTTTTGTAAAATATCAATTTTCATCAGTTCAACCAATTTTGTACCAGTTTTTTGAAGAGTTGATTTTTTGTAGTTAATAGACGGGTCTCCGGTTGGACTGGGCTGTCTGGTTTTTAAAACTATGGGTTTTTGTTTACTTTTTGGTATAGAATATTGTAGTTGATTGTATTGGTTTCTTTGTATCTCTCATTTTAATTGTACACTTGTATACTTCTACAGTTGTACTGTGACCATCGTTATTCACTGGTAGACTTGCTGTTAATTTTTTATGTGATTCTTTGCCTCTTGATTGTATGATGACAATTCCTTAGCGGGGAATCTAAACCTGAACTCGGGGCTTGTTTGGATAAGCTTATCCAGACCAGAAACACTTCTAGGAGAAGAAAATAAGAAGAAAAGAATGAGCTTTTCCATAAACTAAAATTAGCTTATGCATAAGTTAAAAATTATCTTTTAGAGAAGCTATACGAGAATAAACTAATTTTAGCTTATGGAGAAGTTCATTTCATTTTTTTCTTTTTATTTTCTTCTCTAAGAAGTGCTTTTATCCAAATTGTGAAACAGACCCTTACTAAGTTTATTAACTGGTAGTCAGAGTTTTAAGAAAGGACTTCTACTAATCATAAATCTGAAGAAAGTACAGGATTGTGTTTGTGGCCTCTATCTATTTGTGATTATGGTTGCTGCAGTAGATGAGTGAGAGTGAGTGAATCATGTGATAAAAGTAAGTCAAAATGAATGTCTTTGCAATAAAGTTGGAGTCACACCTGTTGAGAATATTACAAAAATTTGCTTAGAGTGGCATGGCCATGTGAGGAGAAGACCAACACAAGAAGACTGATGAAGACATCAGGAGGAGCTGTTAAAAAAAATCTTGCTCTAAATGTATTTATTGAAAATTTGGTTTTGATAGAACCTAGTGGCATTGTTTGACTTTGATCAATGTTGTTTGGCGATAAGGTTAGTTGTTGTGTCTCTAGAAAGGGAATATTGATTTCTGACAGCCAAAAAGACTACTAAACAACTTTGTTGCAAATTTTAGTCTCTTTCTCTGTGTTTACTTTTTTTTTTTTTGCCAAATATCTTGTGCCTCCTAGTTTTATTTTCCTTTTATCCATTTAAAAAACATCACTTTGATAAACCCTTGAAGCCACTGTGCCAGACCTTTCAGATTGTTGGGAAATGATTTTACGACCAAATTTGTGTTTCCTTCTGAAGCAGAAACTGAACTATAGATATCTTACTCTTTATCACTCCAGTTTTATGATATTAATATCTTCCAATTTGCATTTAAATGTACAAAATTTGTAGTTGATCACTGAAGAGACAGTTATTTATTATTTATGTTTAGTCATGTTAACAAACTGAAAAATACTGTACATGATAAATGAGAATCATGCTGGTGTGATCTTAAATCACCATTCCATTTGTTCTGTCAATTAAGGTTATTGTTGTAGTTATACTTTTTAAGATCCCACTTCAGTTTAGCATCCGGGCAAAGTATCCGTTATAACTTATAATGACTTGAACAATCTTTTTCTCTTGAACTAGTTTTTAGGGTTGAGTTAGATCAAGTTTGTTCTCAATTACAATATTGTAATAGAGCCTATCTCAGTCATTATTTTGGGTAACCTGCAAATGTCCAATCCTGAAAAGTTCACACTTCAAATTCGAGTCAAAGTGAGATTTTTGCATTAATGTCCAATTGGTGGGTATATGGTCAAAGTGCCTCTTTATACACTTATAAGAATATTTTCTCATTATCACTATTACAAAATAATGTTAGCATAATGTTGTCACAGGTGGCAAGCCTTCTTCATGATGACGTATTGGATGATGCGGATACCAGACGTGGTATTGGTTCATTGAATTTTGTAATGGGCAATAAGGTATATCTAAAGTTGTGTTTCGTTTGCCTGCATAATATACTTCATCTGTTCATTATTGTTTGGTTATATTTACTTAATACATACTGTCACATGGTGGGTGTACCTTGCTTGAGGTTTTTATTTTTTTCTTTAAAAAATGCAGTTGGCAGTGTTGGCTGGAGATTTTTTGCTTTCTCGGGCTTGTGTTGCTCTCGCCTCTTTGAAAAATACAGAGGTAAGGTAATGCTGGGTAATCAACACTCCCACAAATAAAATTACTTTTACCCACAAAGGATCATGTGAATACAACAAAGATTACACCGTACGAAAAATAATAACAAACACAAGAATTTAACTTGGTTCGGCACCTTTTGTCTACGTCCATGGAACCGTCTCAAAAAAATATTTCGCTATCATAAAAATGATTACAAGATTGTAACCTATCCCAAATAGTGTATCACTCTACAAACTCGAGTACCCCATTTAATGGTTACAAGAAATTATAACACTCTCACACAAAGACACTTTTCTCTCAACAAATTGACTTTGTTTCACAATCTCTCTTCTCACACACTCTCTCTACATGTGTTGTGTCTTCACTAAATCTCTTCTCTATTTATAGTGAATGTTGTCACCAACTATAATAAATAAGTTTTCTTGGAAGTTGAAACATAAACAACTTCCAATGCATCCATTCAACTAAGGTTCATCTATTAAAATTCAATCTTTCACTTTGCATCACCTAAATGTCAATGTGCATGCACCTTATCTTTTGACTTGAAACTCTATAGATAAATGGGTAATATGTTGTGTATACATGTAAAATTGTAAAGATGCATAATGTATCTAGTTTCCTTGATGGTGCACACAATTATGTTTCTGTCATCTGCTGCCTAAGGACCGCATCTCTGTAGGTTGTATCTTTATTGGCAAAAGTTGTAGAGCATCTTGTAACTGGGGAGACCATGCAAATGACTACAACATCTGATCAACGGTGTAGGTATGCTCGAGTTTGTTTCTGTCATATATGTATATGTGTTTTTACTTCAGTGTTGTCAATAGCAGATCGGAAAATCGTGAAAAGCTGAAAATCCTCTATAGAATATAGCGGATAGTGGATAGCATTGCGGCCAAACAGCGGAAGCCGCAATATATATAACACTTAAATATGTATAGAAAAAGCATGCTATATGCGTGATAGTGCCATGATAGCCCACTATTTGACAACACTGGTTTACTTTGCTAGGAAATTAACCTTTGTTTAATACAATTTGTATTTTATCAGTAATTAATGTTTTCTTTATAAAAATTCATTGATTTTCCTTTGCACAAACACACAATTATAGATCAGTCCTAATTCTTAAAAATGTTTACATATAAGGTACCTATCTATGGTTAGATTGATTTCTCACAATTGTTCATATTTGCAGCATGGAATATTATATGCAAAAGACCTACTACAAGACTGCATCTTTAATATCAAATAGTTGCAAGGCAATAGCCATCCTTGCAGGGCAAACAGCAGAAGTTGCAATGCTTGCTTTTGAGTATGGAAAAAATCTGGTTTGTACATTCAATCATTCATAGATTTACTCTTTAAAGTATGATGTTTTCTATTGTAGATAGTGTGTTTAAAGCTTAATAGTTGAATGCTTTGCACAGAGAGAATTAATGGAACTAAGTGTTACGGATGTATCCACCATTTCATCTGACAACATATAGTTAATATCTATTTTCCTGTCTGTACATGCTATATATGTTTTTGTTTATGAATTTCCTTGAAATTTATTTCCCTCTCCACTGTTTTGCAGGGTTTGGCATTTCAATTGATAGATGATGTTCTTGATTTCACAGGCACATCAGCTTCCCTTGGAAAGGGTTCTTTATCAGACATTCGTCATGTAATTTCATAATTGATTCTTATTTTAAATTTCATCCACTCTTGATTTTGATTTTCAGTTATGATTTAAATATTTTGATGAAAGCCTATGAAACATGAATCCTTGATGGTGAAATTTGTAAAAAAATGGTACACTGTAAGAGTAGAACAATAATCCCTCATTTTTTTAAAATCTACTTTAGGTTTGTCCACGTTTACATGATGCATTTATAATTTTTGATGGGCATTGTCTATGGTTAGGTTTGAATAAAATAACAATTTTTCTTGTATTTACAATTTTGTAATTCAGTAATAAAAAGATATGCATCAACCTACAACGAAGTTAAATTCTATTACAAATAAATCTTCCAAAAAGTCCTACCAAATGGGAATTTTTTTTAAAAAAATTCCAGTATGGTAGTACTGCCAGTTCTATGACTTGAAACGTTTCATTTAATGTCTGTAAATAAATGTGTAATTTATTTGGCTTCTTTCTTGAACGTGTTTTGGATAGCATTTAGAAATTTATTTTTACACTGGTGTTAAATTTCTATGCTAACAAGTTACAATCCTTATTGAGTTGGTGCCATTTGAAAGAATTTTTTTTAATCAATATTTTATGGTTTTCCTTGCCTTTTATTCTTTATGAGATCTGTTGTTGTGCTTTGTTTTATACTACTCTTTTGACTTGGGGTTGGTCCAAATAATTATTGCAGGGAATTGTTACTGCTCCAATATTGTTTGCTATGGAGGAGTTCCCTCAGTTGCGTGCAATTGTTGATGAGGGCTTCGAAAACCCTGCAAATGTTGATCTTGTAAGTTAATTTGTGTTGCTTGGCTGCACTTATTCTACATAATTAGTTCTTATGCCTCTAAACAAAAGCAATAACTACGTTTAGATCTCTGATAGTGGTGAATCTATCATTTAACGGGTTGGAATTGGTTTTTGGTACATTTCAACGTAAGATTTTAGTTCAAAAAGATCATTGATGGCCTCTCTATAAAGTGGTTTAGAATACAATCCCTGTAAAGTGAGGTTGATTTTTCCCTGATTTTCTTAAGGTGCATCTTTGTAATAAATTTGAAGCTTTACTCCACATGAATGCTGTTTGATTGAGTGGAATGGAATGGATTAGAGAATAAATATTTGAATTAAAGTAAAATGAAGGAGGTGTCGAATCCACTCTAAATAGTGAATTTTTCCCTTCAGTTTCTCTCCCCCTTCTTAGCAACCAAACTCACCCTAAGAGAGAAGGTAGAATTGGCGAAAATGTATTGATTATAAGAAAGCTAAGTACAAAGAGATTACACACAGCTTTGTATAGACTATATAGACAACAAACTAAGAACTCTCTACCTAACCAATTATCACTTCAATACTTTTGCTTATTACTTATTAGCAAGATCACATGTTTTTGTATTTGTAATATTACTTGTGTAGGCTCTGGAGTATCTAGGAAAAAGCCGAGGTATACAGAGGACACGGGAGCTAGCTGTGGAGCATGCTAACCTTGCAGCAGCAGCAATCGATTCCTTACCGGAGAACGACGATGAAGATGTAAGAAAATCAAGGAAAGCCCTGATAGATCTAACTCACAGAGTCATTACACGAACAAAGTAAAAGGAAGACTCTCCCCTCCCTTATTTTGTTTTTGTGGGTAGCTAAAGGGGAAAAGATCTTGGTAAAAATCAATACTCAAAATTGTTTTGTTGCCATCAATTTTTCTGTAATGGTCCCCCTAAGCCCGAAAGTGTGGGGGAAAATAAGCTGTTTCTAGGATTAATGTCGTCATTCGTTTTTCTTATTTATTTAAATTAATTTCTTTCCCTCTGTTTGTGCTCCATTGTTATAATATTAACTTTGGGCAAGTTTGGCCAGTTTGCCCCTCCTTGTTTTGTTACTACTTTATCTTTCTGCTGCTTGCATTTGGAGCATTGAACAACTGTAGAGTGTTTTATTCATAAATTTATTAAAATCATCTTGTAAAATGTATGGTTATAATCAATTAATCCCGTGAAAGTAAAAGAATTTCTCAATTTTATGTGAGAAAATAAATTTTATTCATTTAGTTCAAACTACTCAAATGATAATTATGTATACATTGTACGAAAGGAAGAAAAAAATAATTTAATTCGTTTTTCTATATTAGAACACTTTTTATATTACAACACCTTTAATATAAAACTTTTTCTATAATATAAACCATTTCATGACTCAGTTATAATTATCTCTCCCTTTCTCAAGATAAGACTGAGGGATTCTTTGAGTAACTTGATTTCTTATATAAAAAAAGGTTAAAGTATATTTTTTATTTTGTTTATTTACTAAAATTTATTTTGATTTATTTTTGGTTTTTTAACTTTTAAATTTGAGTCAATGTTTTTTTTAAACAATTACTGTTATTTTTAATTAATTTAAAATGTAAAACTTATTTCTTTAGATTTTTAGTCACGTGAAAATTATATGTAATGTTCGAATAGAAAAAAGGGGCTTTAAGAATGGTAAAAATAACGTGAAAATTCAATTTGTTTCCTTAGATCGAATAAGAAAAATGACTGAAAAGATCATTTAGCAGCCTTTAGATAAAGGGGATGAAAATTTGTAATAAACATGCCGTCTCTAATTACACGCATTTAGTTGTAGAACTAATGAATAATCGGCAAATTGACCACAAGCGGTTAGTTTTAGAAACTTATTTTCGATAAGGATCCGTTTTGAAACAAATTCTGGAGGGGTCTATTCCTACATGTAACTCGCCATGCATATTGGCAAAACATGCCTAGGACGCGACACTTGGCGGCGGTTTTGCCATTGCCCCTTGTGAAATGGCATGATGTCAATCAAACTGGCGATACAACTCAGGTTAGGGGTAGGCAGGCGCGCAGAGGAGCAGGCCCAGTGTGCAACTGCAACAGGTTTTGCAAGCAGCACTGGCGAAACAGGGCCATGCTAGTTTTGCCATTACCACTGGCGAAACATGCATCCCCGCTATTTAACCTACGTTGGTGGTGCATCACATTTGTGCGTTCAAAAAATTTTCTGCCAAAGTTTTTCTGTCTTCCCTTCCTCACTAAAGGTGTTGTTTCGCTAAAGGTGGGAGCGAAATCCTTCAGGTGGTGGCCAAACACTTCCAATGCAGGTATTGTTTTGTTGTTGTTATCTAAATTTTTTTTATTATAAACATATATTTATTTTGCATTATTATTATGTATGATAGCTGTGAATACTCTTGATATTAGCTATAGCCAAATAACTAATGAGAAGTGCATGAAATGAAGAAAAGGCTTTCATGCAATTGTTTGTATATCTACATGAAATAATGAACTGTGGTCACTCTTGATAATGTATATATATAGAGAGAGTGTTAGATATTGAGGAAAGAATTATGCATAATTATTTCGTGACTAAATTTATTTATTTATTCTGTTGTATGAACTTTTTATAAATATAGTTTTGATGTATTTTTTTATATACGTTGTTATTTTTGTTACATAATTTATTTTGTTTGCATGTTTTTTAATTTATTTTATATAATATATTTATGGTGTAATTAATAATTTTTAGATATATTTAATTTAATTTTTATAAATGTACTTAATTTTATTATATTAATTACAAATATTTTATAAAATATTTTGTCAGCTATTGTATTATATTTAATTTTGAAGTATAAATAACATCTTGTTCATCATCTTTGTCAAATATACAAATTAAATCTGGTCCAGTTGATTGTGATGTATTATGGATGCAAGATAAGCATGTTTCACAACATGTTTGGAATGGGAAAGAAGATAAAAAGTTACATATTAGACGAGTTGTCCACACATATCAAGGTCAAGAAGAAATTATTCATCTACTTAGAAAATCTGGTTTTTATTGGGTTATGAGGATGAGATATTTAAAAATAAATGCAGCATTAATTAGTGCCTTGATAGAAAGATGAAGGCCGAAAACACATACTTTTCACATGAGATGCGGAGAGTGCACTATTACTCTTCGGGATGTCTCTATTTTATTCCGTATGGATGGGTCACCGTTAATTGGTCCGAAAAACCTTAATTGAGCAAATTTATGTGAAGAATTGTTAGGAGTCAGACCACGAGAAGGTGAATTTCAATGCAGTATGATTAAATTAAGTTAGTTGGCTCACCATTTCCCAGAATTAAATAACCATGACGGTAATTTACAACAAGTAGAAAAGTTTACCTGTGCATGGATCCTAAGATTCATTGGAGATGTCTTATTTGTTGACAAAGGCAATAGCAAAGTTTTGCTAAGGTACCTGCAGTTTTTACGAGACTTTAGAGAGTGCAACACATATGCATGGGGACCCACCGTACTTGCTTATTTACATAGAGAGAAGTGCAGCGCCACCGATTATAAAATTAAATCAATTGAAGGTATGTGTATCTTAATACAAATATGGGCATGGGAACAATGTACAAGTTTGGCTCCAAAGAGGACTTCTCCCTTAATAGAAAATAAACCACTTGGACATAGGTTAGTCGTTTAAAAAATTAGATTTTATTTCAAAATAAATAATAATGTAACGTATATTAATTTATAATTTTTTTAGGTGGCTGGGACGTGGAAATCAACATATCGGCAATGATGATTTGATAGTTTTTCGTCACAAATTAGATATTATGAAACGACATGAGGTAAGAACATGTTAATGTATTGGTTAAATAATAAATAATATGTCATATTTCACTAAAAATAAACAACATTGAAATTATATGTAGTTTGTGTGGGAGCCTTACACAGCAAATATTATGTTAGTGTTGCCTCCAATTTGTTTAGTTGGAAGTGTAGCGTGGTGCGCGGTGGTGCCACTAATTTGTTTCCAAGTTATTGAGTGACACCAACCTGATAGAGTGTTGAGATAATTTGGAATGTAACAACCAATTTCAGGGTGTCCTTAGCAGCCATTGAATATTCATGACATAACATTGAAAGGAAAACATGACGAAAATTGGGGGCAATTGTTAGGCTGAATGATCAATCAATGGAACAATTGTGCTGATTTTAGGGTTGAAAGTTATCCTCGACAAGAAGGCCTACTGAGCTTTAACTCCGACTATATGGTCTGCTATAGGCGAAAAATGAAGATATTTGTTGACCCTAAAAATGCAAACACAACTACATTGGTATTTTTTTTGGTTTTTTGAATATTTAAGTTCAAATTATTTATGAAATTTTAGTCCATTAAGTTGAACACCTAATAATTGCAAGCTGAAGTTGCAGAGACATTACAATACATGGTGTCTCCATAAGGGAGAAATATATGGACAGTGGATGATCTAGTGCCTTATGTGGAGAAAATAACCATTTTATTTGAAGAGCAAAAGAGAATCATTGAGCCTGTGTCACATCGTTCAGCAACAGAACATCAATTTGCTGCACAAGAGTTTCATATTCTCCCGTCAAGTGTTGAAACTCAAGACATGGTAAGACGGAGGGAGGTTGTTGAAGCGGAACCATATTTGTATCCACAGATGGTAAAGCGTGGCCATGAAATGTATTACACACCACTAACATTTTCTCAATATCCGACACAGATGTATCAGTATCCATTCAAAGGTCATCAAAGTGATACTTCTACAAGCGAACATTCATTAGGTGGTGTTGCAGAAACATATCCCAATTTTTCATGACCTACTATGACCCTTCACAACAACATGATGCTCCAATTCCAACACCTAATGCCTCATTAGGTACTTAATGGAATGTACCCGGAGCAAGACCTGATATGGATGACTTATTAGGTGCTGATTTACGTCACCAATTTTCTGCTGAGGCTGACCAAGTTGAAGCGGGGAGACATTGGCCTAGAAAAAATCCTGATAGACAAGCACGAAGATGGGAACGACAATGCGGCACATTCTCACGTCATCACGGACATCATAACGATTGATTTTCATGTATCTGTTTAAATATGTTGTTGTATGTTTCTCATTTCAATTTGAGACTTTTATTATCGTTTATTTTATGAAGGTTTACTGATGGATGCAATTTATGTCGCGCACAAAAATATAATAATAAATATTTAAAAAAAACTGATCATGGATAGCTACGATTTCATTGAAGAACACAAACTTAATACATAAATCAATTAATTTAACAACTTTCATGTTCAGATTGTATTGGACATCGACGCCTGTTGTGCTCTTCTGTTCCACATCTACTAAATTTATGTCAGTGCTCAGATAGTTCGATCCAATCCATCTCATTCCTTATCCTTGTTGATTTTGGCCAACCTTTCGCACGAATTGTAGTTGGATCAGGGATAAGTGTCCATGAGTCATCAGAAGGAGGAATTGTCGCTTCATTCCCAATAGGCCACCATTGTGCGGAGTAAGCTTTTAAGATGTGATCATTTGTGTAAACAACATCTACATATTTCAAGTAGTTCATGCTCACGTAACCACAAGCACCAATAATGTGTGAACATGGATAGTGAAGTACAAAATACTTTCCACATTGACAATAATGGTCATTCAAGTTAACTGCCCACTTTTGTATGCCACGTTGCGTTATAGGATTGAAGGTCACCTCTACTTTAAACCTTATCGAGTGGACATCACAGATGCAGACGATGTGCGAACAAGCTTGTTCTTGATTTTTTCGAAGTTATTTAACAACCTTAGAACAATATACTTGTCCTTCATTTAATTGTCTTTGGGCTTGCCGACCACGATCAACAAAGTACTTTCGACACCTACTATATGTTGATTTCACCAATGTTGTTATCGGTATGTTGCGACAATCCTTCAATACCTTATTTACACATTCTGAGAGGTTGATTGTCATGTGACCATATCTATGTCCTTCTTTATCAATCCGTGTTGCTATGACTGGACTCAATTGATGAAATTTTTCTAAATTTTGATCAAATGTATGCTTGTAAGGAGTGTAGCCTGCATAAAATTAGTTAGCAACAACAATTTTAAGTATATATGAAACTTAAATTAACTTCATATTATAAATTAATTCTTACCCAATTTCTTTAACATTTCTTTTTGTTTGACATTGTTGAATTTGTGATTGAAATTGCTTGCTATGTGTCAGACGCAGTAAACATGATAACCGTGGGGAGGTTGCCAGCTAAGTACTTCGTTAGCAACAATAGACTTTATACTCGTGTGACGATCATATATGAGACAAATACTATTTTTATCTGTCACATGTTCACGCAAGTGTGCCAAAAATCATGATCATGCTGTTAACGCTTCACCTTCGACTACGGCGAATGCTAGAGGAAGAACACAACCATTTCCATCTTGTGATGTGGCCATTAACAAGGTCTCACGGTATTTCTCGTATAAATGTGTGCCGTCAAATTGTATGATTGGCTTACAATAATTAAAAGCCTCTTTACATTGACCGAAAGTCCAAAATACTCTATGAAACTGACGGTGTTCGTGACTCACCCTAGTCCTAACAATAAAATCGTCATGCAGTATTTGAAAATAGGATCCAAGAGAATGATTTTGCATGTGTTTTAGCCACGACGAAAGTTTCATATATGACTCTTTCCAATTGCCATATTCAATTGCAATCGCTTTTTGTTTCGCCATCCATTCTTTTTGGTACGAAACCTTATAGGTAAATTCACTGTTTATCCTTTCTTGAATCAAAGAAACTTTTGTTGATGGATCTTTTCTAATCATGCCTGTTAATAAAATAAAAAAAATTAAATAACTAATAACGCAAAAGTAGGATAATATGAACATAAAAAATGTACCTACTACACAAGTGACAATTAAATCTGAATCAAGCTTCTAATGATCTTGTGTCATAATCATATTCAAACATGTGTGTGGTCTATCCCATTGTATCACTTTCCACAAATAAGTTTTTTTAGATAAAATTGCCCTCATATAAAAAGGGCAAGGACACTTTGCGCTTTTATTCGGGCAACAAACGATATATTTGTGTGATTTGGTTTCAACAACTTTAAAACTTTGATGCACCTTCATAACATATTATTTCAGTGCATTTTTTACCGCATCTTTACGGTCAAAATCCATGCTAACATATAATTTTTGCCCAACATTAAAACTCGAAGGCATCTCCAAACCACAAATGTCTTCCTTATCAGGATGACTCCAATTGATATTGTTATAATGCAAAACATCATTTCAAAATGGATTTTGAATTCCTTCGGCACCTAATAGTTAAAAAAATAAAATTCAGGTCAATATCATAATCGTATTTATTTACCATTAAATACAATTGTCATAAAATGATAAATGTATTCACCTATTTTTTATTTAATAAAATATACCTTCTGTTGGGTGAACAATTGTAACTAGTTGAATTATGTCGGTGAATTCATCATCTGTATCAGATATACCATCAACACTATCATCTTCATCTAAAGACTTTTCAACGTATGAGTTTGACACAAGATAATTATCATCATCATCTTCATCATCATGTAAATTGCTTACATTTCTGGGTGGTTCCGACTCATTATTTGTAAAATGAAACATAGAACCACCAACAACATCTTTTTTTATGTATAATTCTAGAACTGACATTTGTTCTTGTTGTTGAAAACTTTCAAGCATAGTTTCAACATCTTCGTCATCACAAATTAGCAATGCAACATATTTTCCTGAAACTAAAAATCTACAACTTATAGAAGAAATAATTTCATTATTTTCTAACTTTACCTTATCTCCATTTTTTTTTCAAAGCATTGAAACTAATTCAATGTTTAATCCGAACCGCTTTTTTACTGCCTTCAAATATTACACCATCATTCTCTTCATATACTCTTCCATTGAAATACAAGACTGTTATAACCAAATTCATCATATACCTACAAAAACAATATTATAAATAATTAATCATAACAACAATAACTTCAAAATAAAAATATCTAATTACAAAAAATACTACACTTAAACTTCATTCTAACAAAAAAAATATTACTTCAAATAAATAATTTGTGAATGATGCCAGAGGAATTATTCAGAAACTTGAAAAATTTGAAGGCTTTTAAGGTAGAAAAAGTTCAAAAATAAAGGTAGAAATTTTCAAGGCAGAAGAAAGCATCAACGAAGGCTTGCTATTTAAAGGGTCTACACCACATGTTTCACCACTCAAAAAGGCGAAAGCAAAACTGCACACCTGTTTCGACAATGATAATGGCAAAACATGCATGACATTGCTGCACTGCCATCTGCTCATCTCTGCGCAACCTGTTGCACTTAGAACCTATGCCTTATGTGTTTCGCCAATGCCAATTGTGAAACCCCTACCTCACGTGTTTTGCCAATGTCAATGACGAAACCTGCTCCATGTCAGCCACTGTTTCGCCAGCATGCATGGCGACTCAAGTGTGTCGCCAACGTGCATGACAGATTACTTGTAAAAATAGACCCTCCCTATAAATAGTTTCAAAAGAGACCCGTTTTAAAAAATAGTTTATAAAAAAAATTTCATTAAATTAATTTGCCTGAATAATCACTATTGTTAGAAAGGAATAGATAATAAGAAAAAGTATAAAAATTATACTAAGTATAAAAAATACAAGCAATTACAACTTTATATATATATATATATATATAATCAATCACAATGAGTAATAGTGTAATATAATATATACGGTATGTTAAAGGATAAACGGGAAAGTAGAAGAAATGGAAGCGGTGTAAAAGTAACAGAGGCGGATAGAACCGAAAAACCCAACCCGACCCCGTGAGCGTGCGTGACTGTGGCAGTTTCTAATCCGTTCTCTCTCTCTCTCTGCTACCTCTTACCTAGCTCGCTACCTCACGTAATCGTTCACCGTTCACCTTTTTCTTCTCCAATCGCAACCAAACTTCTCTCTCTCCCTCTCTCCCTCTCTCTCTCTCATGTTCTTGTAGCGGAACCGTTCTTGCTTCTCGGAGAACATGGCCTCCATCTCCTCCGCCGAACTCAATTACCTCGTTTATCGCTACCTTCAAGAATCAGGTTTCTTTGCTTTTCCTTTCTTTTCTTTTCTTCTTCTTCTCTCTTTTCGCGTTCCAAAACCCATTGATATGTTTATATACTTGTCTCCTTTCCTTCTTCTTCTTCTTCTTCTTCTTCTTTTTGTATGTGAGTGTGTCTGTAAGATGTCTTCAATTACCTTTACCTAGTTTTTCTGTACCTTCAAGAATCAGGTTTCTTTGAGCTTCATTTTTTCTTGCTCTCTCTCTGTTCGTGTTTCAAAACATGTAGGATGCTTTTTTCTCACTTTCTCTCTTGTGTGTGTGTGTGTGTGTGTGAGATGTTAAGGTTCTGATGTTTTGAGGGGTATCGAGCTTTTTTTTTGTAGTTTCTTTTGAATTTAACATTTTCGAGCTGGTTTGGGCGTTTCAATGTTGCTTCAGCGGATTAGGGTTTGATTGCTGAGAAAAGAAAAATTAGTCTCGCGGGAAAAAAATGGTCCTTAAGCTTTTTTTTTTTCCTGCTTGAAGATATAAGGAGGACTGAAAATTGTTAGATCTGCTACTGAAAAAAAATAGATGTGGTTTTAGGGTTGATGTTTGCGGTTCTGAAATTCTCTGTTTATTTTATCAGTTATGGGTTTTAGTTAAGATACACTTGAGACTGCAGTTATATGTTGATAATGAGCTGTTTCTGTTCATTTTATACTGATTGAGGTGTGTATAGTGAATCAAAATGATGCCTGTGACGAGATTAATTTTTTGCTGCTCCTACTTGAATATGTTGTGGTTGTGGTTGGTGTAAGTTAAGAATTATATTTGCAAAAGGATGGTGTAGAATTATTGATTGAAAGGAAGCTTGATGGAGCTGTGAGCTATATGGAACTGAGAGCTTGAGGCAACTTAGAAAATGACTCTCATGGATCGAAGTATAAGTGTTTGCTTGGCCTTTGGACTAACTGTCGTTCTGAACTGCATACATAACGTACGATATAGTATGATAGATATAAAACCATTCCGTGTCTATTCAACATGATATTAGAATATTAGATCCCCTATGACCAAGTGGTTGCATGTTTGATCTTTGCTGTCTGCTTTCTGCTAAATAAAAGTTAAATTATGGTATAAATGAGCATTGCATTTTACACACTACAAGCTTATGTGGAGATGAACTATAGAAGTCCTAGTAAGGAGAGTAGACCAGATGGAGTATAAACTTGATACAGGCCCAAATAAGCCTGTTATTTTCTAAGTGTATCTGAGAAGGGCTAGAAGGGAGAAAGGAGAAGCTAACTGCTTAGTGGTAGTGCAGAGATAAGGGGGATGAATGGGAAAAGTGTGATAACAGAATAGCGGTATGAGTGGAGAGAGGTGGGAGGAGGTGGTTTAGGATCCTTGGGAGAGTTTATGCCTCTCAAAGTGCCTAAGGAGAGTTTCTCTTGTTGTTGTCTTCCTTGTTTATTTATAATGTAAACAGTACTATATCCTAGGATCTGGTCCTTAATTCCAGACCTGAATATGTAAATAATACAGTACTTTCATTCCTTATTTCTATCTTTACTTGATACCTATCAAACCCAATCGCTAGGGGTAGAGGAGACAAAGAAAGGAGATGTAGGCGAAATCATCAAGAAGGATTTAGAGGTCAAAGTTTGTCTATAGATACGATTTATGATAGAACATTATCGCATTGTTTGATCCTTGTAGCTGCCCTCATCTAGAGGGAAAAGACTAGTTTGTTTTCGTTGTTACTGATACATAACAACTTATGCTTTTGGGAGAGTTGGTTCTTCAAAATATCCGTTTGAAATTGAAGAATGTTATATGATTGCTTGTGATTTACACTTTGTTTTAATGTAATTGCTGATGTGGATTTTGCTTTTTTTAAAATTTGATGTCTGAAGTTATTTTATGATGATAACAATATGTTGGTGCTGTTGTCTTAGAGGAATCATATAGTCTAGGGCATTCATCAGAATTTGGAAAACTTCATGAGGTGGAGTTTATAACATAATTTGTTTACTGGACAATAAAAGTCATGCTTTCCATATATATGAAGCTTTTGATATTTATGAAATCGCTATATAGCTTTCATCTGAATTGCTTTACTGGTTACTTTTGCTACATCACTACTGCAGGTTTCACGCATGCTGCTTTTACTTTTGGTTATGAAGCTGGTATTAACAAATGCTCCATTGATGGAAATTTGGTGCCGTCAGGTGCTCTTGTTACATTTATTCAGAAGGGTCTACAGTACTTTGAGATGGAAGCCAACTTGAGTAATGTTAGCATTTTCTACTTTTTGCATTCTTGATTTACTATCAACTTAACATACATCCATTTGAGTAGACCTTTCTAAGCTTTTATACCCTAGGTTTCATGTTGATCAATGTTTCTTTTAAGCCTGCCAGTGTGATGCAGACCTGGAAGAAGATTTTTCATTCTTACAACCTTTGGATCTTATCACGAAAGATGTGCATGAACTTAGGCAAATGATAAGTGAAAGAAGAAAAAAACTACAAAAGGAAAGAAAGAAGGAATTTGAAAAGGAGCATGAAGGTGAACGTGTACGGGTAAGAGAAAAGGATAGGCGTGAAAGGGAGAAAGAAGTTGAAAAGGATAGACGTGAAAGGGATAAAGAAGTTGAAAAGGATAGACGAGAAAGGGAGAAAGAAGTTGAAAAGGATAGACGAGAAAGGGAGAAAGAAGTTGAAAAGGATAGACGTGAAAAGGAGAAAGAAGTTGAAAAGGAAAGACGTGAAAGACAGAAAGAAGTTGTGAAGGATAGGGAGAAGGTAGAAAATGATAAAGAACGAGAACAACAACACGGAGACCAGACTGTCAGAAAAATGGTCATAGATCATGAAGATAGGGTTCCTGTTGTAAAGCTTGAAGAGAATGGAGCAGTTGGAGGTAATTTTCTGTTCGGGGGAAATGGCTTACGATATCTTATGTAGAATATGTTCTTTCTTGCATGTTTGGTAGTTAGCTGCATTTTTTTATATTAAAATTTGTCCTAAATGTCGTCAAATAATTCCAATGTTCATTTTCCTTTGTTATCCCTTATTTGCTGTTCATGTTTACATGTTTCTATCATTGCTTGCTCCTTCTAAAATTTATAATATATTTGCTTGAATATTATGGTTTGGTTATGAAGCAGGAGTGGTTTACTGACTAATGACAAATGACTAAAATAATAACCCCTTGATATTGTAGTTTGCTTGCAAATATGATTCTTATAAAATAATTTTATGCAGTTTTTTTAAATTGCTTATCATAGTTGCAAGTGTTTACCCCACTATAGTCCCTTGCCCCAAAATTCTGTTAATAGGGGGTATTTCAGTGTATGTGTCAGTGTTACACTAAAATACAGACTAGTGGTCTGTTTCGGTTATATTATTCTTCCTTCACAGTAATTTTCTATTTGTTTAATAGGGCCAGAATCAATGGACATCTCTACTACATCAACATCTCAGCTATTTGAAATTCCTAGTTCAGATGTGACAATTTTGGAAGGTCATACTTCAGAGGTTAAGTATATCTTCAATGCTGCTTTTGTTTCCTAAATTTTCTTTTCATCTAGTGTTTCTTCTGTCAAACTCTGCTAATTGGACTGTTCACCATCTGTTTTTAGGTGTGTGCTTGTGCATGGAGCCCTACAGGATCTCTTCTTGCATCAGGGTAAGCATCTACATGAATGATTTATTTGGCATAAAAATATGTATTAAAATATGCGTAACGTAATGGATAATGCACATAATATTGTGAATATCGGGTTTCCATTTGTAATGTTTCCAATTTTGTCTGATTTCCTTTGTGATTGAGGAAAACTAAATGCATTCAGTTATTTTTTTTTATAGTTTTTACTTAACCATACCTGTTTAGAAACAATGTTTTTGGTATTGAATTACTGAAATTGTAATTTGTAACTTGTTTTTTGTTTATAAAATGGAAAGTAAATCCATGTGAAATGTTTTAAAGAACTAGTGTTTCTGGAATCAGGGTTTCAAATAATGGGCTATAGCACTGCTATAGTAGCATAGTGTCCCCTGGCCGCTACAGAGGCTGCTGTAGCAGAGCAGTTAAGTATAGTTGCTGTAGTGGACCCTAAAGCAGGCAGAATAGCAGCCAGCCATAGTGGATGGGATAGCAGTGCTATTTGTTGATTCTAAAAATGCCCTCTGAACAGAAACACTAGGGTTTTTTGGGGGGTTAGTTTTGGATTTCATGAAGAACAACTGTCAAAGATTTAATTATTTTTGGATGGGATAGCAGTGCTATTTGTTGATTCCAAAAATAGCAATTTTCATTAATCATTGTCAATGGCTGCTGCTAAATCTTTTCTTTTGTTCATGGATTAATTTCATGAAGAACTTTCAAAGATTTAAATTATTTAATGATATCCAATTAGTTACATTTCATCAATTTTCATTGGCATTCCATTACCCATACCCATGCTTAACTGTTGTTGAAATAAAAGGCCAAGGGGATCTATGTTTCTTTAGTTCTCCTTTTTGTTTTTTTGGCTATTTGAGCCTTCTTTTCAAAGTTATAGATACAAAAGTTGGTCTGAATTTTCTGTCTTCTCATCTATATTGCATATGGGTATCAAGAGTAATATGAATCTTGCAATTTATTCATTATGAATCTTATGAAAATTTACAATAGATGGATTCAGTAGCACATAATTGTTTTCTTTATGATATATTTCCAATATTCATGTGCCTTTTCCTTTTCCTAATAAATTTATATTTTTTTGAACACTTCTAAGGAATTCTTTTTTAATAATATCTGGAATTCATGTGCCATGCAGTTGTTTTAACTTCTTTTTTTTTTTTTTTTGTTGGGGTTCTGAAACACTTTTAAAGATTACTTTAATGATCACCCTTTTCAGTTTTATGATTTTGAGAATTGAATCCTGATAGCTGGCTTCATATAATATTCTCTCACTTTACCATGATCATTTCAACTTTTAGATCTGGAGATTCGACAGCTCGTATTTGGACAATAGCAGAAGGGAGATGTAAGCCTGGTTCACAGAACAGCCCTTTGAATGTGTTGGTGTTGAAGCATGTTAGGGGTAAAACAAATGAAAAGAGTAAAGATGTCACTACACTTGACTGGAATGTGAGTTCGGTTGCATATAATGATTTAAATTTAAATCCAAGATAATTACTTGTATTTCTATGTTTAATGCCAAAGCTTCTTTTTTGGGTTCACTGTTATTACTTGGAAAGCCCTTCCCCCTCAATAAAGCAAGGGGGATATATTATAAGATGCTATACAATTTTTTTTAACATATAATAAGATTTACTTTCATATGAAGAATCCTTCAGAGCTGGACTTAAGTGCCGCTATTAGTTAAGCTAAAGTTGTAGGGACCACTCATTCAACCAAGATTCATTAATCATGTCATTTTTTTTTACTTTAGATAATCACAACATTTTACATTTATATTGACTTATATAACTGAGTTCCATCTTGTATCATTTTAAATTGGGTTTGAAAGTTGACAAATACTCATGTTAGTTAAAAAACAGTGTAATGTGTGGTTATATTTTAACAATTTATTTTGTGTTAGGATTTTTTAACTCCCATTTTGCAGTGGGAAGTAACCGGCCTTTGTTTCCCTATTTTAATTTAATTGCACCCTTTATTCAGCAATCTTGCTGTCTATTGTGCCTGAAAGTGAGAAGATATGATTCAAAACGATCTCTCCCCAGAAATACTTATTGAGAGACAAGCCTCATTCTATAAATTAACTTTTATTACATTCTTCTCTGAAGCCATGGTTATTTTCTGTAATATTCCATCATAATTATCTCTGTTCCCCCTTTTCTCTTCGTTCTGCTATAAAAATGGTATCAATGCTTTTGGATGCTTGTTGTATGTTTCAAATGTAGCTGTACCTGACAAGCACCTATTTCTGTCTGAAAGCTCTATAAAAACTGTTTATATGTTGAGAATTGCTAGCAACACATCCTCTAATACTCCCTTTCCTATCGGGTGAAATTCCTTTGGATCCTACTAAATGTTGGCCTCATTCCTCATTTGGTGGGTCCTTTCCCCAAACTAGTGGGACTGACATAAATTAAGAAAATAGAGGGGAACTTGAAAATCTCTTTCCTTTTTTTTTGATCAGCAAAGATAATAGTATATATATTAATGAGAAAGAAGTACCAGAGGTACTAAGTACATAGGTAGGTTACCATACACATGGTTCCATAGAGAAACTAATATAGTTTGTTTAGTAACCATATTATGGCTACATAAGTAATACATCTGCTAGAAATGCAATCGAAACCACCCACTACTGATACAAAGAACCTTGCCGGATTTGACTCGACCATTGATAAAAATGAATTTTAATATCTTTCTCCAAGTTTCTTAGCCACGACCAGATTAAGAACATAGCATCCTCTAACAGTTTGTTGACATTGAAGGATGCATTGGAGAATATAATACTATTTCGCATCTGCCAAATTGACCAAACTACCGCCATCCACCAGCTTTGCCACCTCTTAATCCTTATACCATCCACCTGTACATATGAGTGTTGGAGGAAATGATGAATCGGATTTTCCGGGAACACACTTTTAATGTTCACCCAAGCCATAGTTTCCCACCATATGGGTTGTATTTTCAAGCAATGAAAAAATAAATGGGATGCCTCTTCCTCCAAACAGCCACAAAAATGGCATGATGAGTCCATGATCTGCACTTGTCTCCTCTGCAAATTTTTCTTTGTAGGTAGTCTATCTGAAAATAATCTCCAGGCAAATACAGCAATCCTACTAGGGATCTTCAGCTTCCATAACTCCACATAACCCTCCTCCTTACTACCAACTGCTTCCCCCTCCCATAATAGCTGATAGGCACTATGGGTAGAATATGCGCCTGATTGATGACATGTCCACTCCCATGCATCCTGTCCCTGCTCCTGAAAATTCCTGTCTTGAACCTCTCCCAGGAAGTTGACAGCCGCCTCAATTTCGCATTCAAACAAAGGTCTTCTCCAGATAAAGTGCCACTCCCACCTACTGTCTATGTGAGATCCCATTTGCCGGATGGTCTGCTGTTGCTGTAATGATATGCTGTAGAGTCGAGGGTATTTTTCTGCTAAAGATGTCTCCTGACATAGCCATCTATCCTCCCAAAATTTAATTCTGTCTCCAGCTCCTACCTTCCATCTAAATCCAGCTTGGATAGCCCTCCCTTGATATGATTGTTGTGTAGTCTTTTTTAAATCCCTCCACCAAGTTGATTCGTTGGCTGCCCTTGCTTCTTCCTTCAAACCCCTCCACCCGCCATATCTTGATTCCAATACTTTAGCCCAAAGCTCTCCTTGGTTTTGTAAGAGATGCCACTTCCATTTGCCTAGTAGAGCCATGTTGAAAGTGTTGATGTCCTTGATACCAAGCCCTCCCCTTTCTTTTGGTAGGCACACCTTCTCCCATCTAATCCACAAAATCTTTTTTTGGTCAGACCCTCCTCCCCATAGGGAGCCATGTTGAAAGTGTTGATGTCCTTGAATGTACGCTGTATTTTCACTAGCTTATCCACCACTGATTGAGGCACCCTGAAAAAAGAAAAAAAAATAGGTATTGATGTTAGTACTGACTTTATTAATGTCACTCTCCCCCCAAACGAAATGTGCCTTCGCTTCCATTTCGATAACTTTCTCTCACATTTACGGATAGTTGAGTCCCACATGTGACATCGCCTCGGGTTGGCCCCTATGGGTATAAAAAAAAAATCTCTTTCCTAAAATGTTGTTTCTGTATCTTTTGTCTTTTGGTAAATTTGCTCAATACCCCCCCCCCCCCCCAAATTTTTTTTGCTATGCATAGGTACTATTCCTATCTTGAAGATTATTTTCTGTAATATTTGTTAGTAATGTTTTACACCATATAATGAAGAGTTCACTCTGGGGGCTGTTGTACAGGGGGAAGGGACACTTCTCGCAACTGGTTCATATGATGGGCAAGCAAGAATTTGGACCACCAATGGTAGGTCATTCTTTTGTATCCTTAGATTCTGTAGTAGCCTTTTAGGATTTATATGTGATGAAATGAGAAGAACTAAAAAATGCCTTCGAATCATATTTTTGTTTGCTATTATGTTGTTGGGGTGGATGAGAATGCTTAGCTATCTTGGAAGCCTTGGGAGAGTGACCTGGGGAGGTGAGCAATTGCTTCTTGTTTATATATATAACAATGTAAGAATTTGAATTGTTATTTGCATAGTGTAAGCTGCTATAAGTTTTAGTGATTGGGAGACTTATATTTTTTATTTGTTTGAGGGAATATGTTTAGGAACAACAAAAGATTCACATTTAGATTGAACTTATGCTAATCCATTCATTGTGCTTAACTGCTGATAAATATTCAATTACATGAATGATTGTTACAACTTACAAGAGACAAATTATTGAGAGAACCGTACTCATTATTGAATTCTATACATGGAGTAATCCCAGCTGAGAGCTGGCAAAACATATCTCGTGCTTAGTAATTGGCAATTGATTATTCTAATATAATCTAACTAAAATATAGTTGCCTATATATTCTAAAATGCTGTTAAAAAACCCCCTATATATTCTTACATTACCACTAATGTAAAACTGTTAATCTTCTAACACTCCCCTCTAGCTAAGGCTATTAAGCTCTCAGCTTATTACAAATAAACCCTGCCAAATAGTGGCAAGCACAGGCAAACCTATCCAAATGATCCCAACAACTCAGCAACCTGTGTAGGAATAAGATTGAACAAAGCAAAAACAAGCCGGACAGCAGCAAAATGTGGTGAAAACATACCCTACCGGTGGCAACTTCACATGGGTTAAGTTGCAGCGGATTCACTGCCAAGCAGCCCCTTGGAGTGGTGGAACCAAGGCATAAGGGATGAAATCCTCAGTCTAAATATCCGGTGTGGGTCCAACAACTGAGCCACGATGGCAAGGCTTGACTAGAAAGGCAATGATATGTTCTGTGGTGGTCCCTAGCAAATTAGATCAGAGAAGCACCCTTTTCGTCAGCTAATGGCCGGAAAGATCACCTGAGCGTGGTGGCACATGAATGGTTTTCCAGCAATAAGCTTCCTCTTGATATGCATTTGTGAGCCTCTGGATGCATTGACATTATCTGTTTTGTAAACTAGTGATTAAAATGGGAGAAGTGGCCTATATAATTTAGGTGTTGATATTTGTATTTGTTATTGTGTTTGTAGCTCTCACATTGTATGGTACTATGGTTATGCTTGAAGACTTAAAGTTAAACCAAAGAAAAGTAAAGGGGACAGGAACATAGTGAGTACTTATATTTATGTTCTTTGGAGATGGGGAATGGAAACATTGAATTATTTTGCCTCCAAATTTTAAGGGAGACAGAGTTTTTTGATTTTGATAAAAGAGGCAAAGGAAATTTATAAAAATAAACAAACTAGGGAAAGTAAGGGGCTGTTTGGTACTCTGAAAATATTTTCTATGCTCATTTCAGAAAATAATTTTCATTTTCAATTTCTAAACCTTTTGAAAACATGTTTATTTTGTTATTTTCATTTTTGGATTCTATTTCCAAAATGATAGTGTCTTGTGTTGTGAACCACCAAGTTTCCATACCTCGTCATACAGTGAAATTTGTGAAGTATAGACCAAAAGTACAGATAGTGGTAGTTGTGAATCAACTTTCAATTGGATGCTGGCAACCTGCAGTACTTGTGAAGTACATCCCCCAAGCCCGAAGGTAAACTTGTGCAGATATTAGGGGACAGACTAAACAACTTACCTGCTAAACAACTAAAGCAATTTAGGTCTGTGTAAATTGCTTTGTTCATGGGTTCTGGACAAGGAAGTTTTGGCATGCTGGATATGGTGGGCTGTTGTGCTGGAGGCATGATATAGTAGTGGCAGAGAAGGCAGTTTTTGCCTGGACGCAAAGTGGCTTGGGACATGTAGATGAAGATATCAATGAAATCTAATGTATTCCTGTTGAGCAAAAGTGGGAAGCAACGAGATTGAAAAGAAACAAGATGGTGAGAGCGACGTGGGGCACTCCTCTTTACCCAACATTTGAAAATTCGCAGTATGGTTGAACCTGGGACCGGATCCACAGGCGTTGGAACTACTCTCAGGACTCTCTCCCTTCTAGCGCTGGCAGGAGATTGATTGATTTAGAGGAAAGAAGGAAGTTTCTCTCCTTAGATTCTATATATAGCTCAGATATAGAAATAGAAAAGGACATTCTAGAAAACTATCCTCTATCTAGTATTCAATCTGAGTCCTATGTCAAAATGAAAACAGAACTTTAAACAAATTTTCTCTTAGAATCTTCTTTATTCAAAAAGAAAACAAGAAATGGTGAAAGCAAACAGGCCTGTTTTTTGACTGCTGATATTGTTAGACATACAAATGTGGTAAAGGTAAATACTGTTGGAAATGGGTCTTTTGTCTATAAGGATATGCTAATATATTCAGCTCCACAGATTGCCATAACAAGGTATAGAGCTGAAAGTCAAGCTTCCACTTAGCGTGATTCTATGTTGTCACTTCATTAGGTCCTTTTTTTTTCTAAACGATCATGGTACCCCTGACCAAGAAACCAAAGTTCCTCAGAAGCACACCAAGATAAATAATTTTTTCCATCAAGTTTCTATGGTATGGTGGGTGTCCTAGAGAATGGGACCATCATTTGACCTATCATATGTCATCTCTGTAACGGAGTTTAAACAAAATCTCTAAGGATATTCTGACCCACTACCCAAACAAGGGTAAAATCACAAGGTGGTAACTGAGGAATGGCCAGGAAAGACTCTCGATAGTCGAAGCTATTTTTGTTATATGAAGTGCTGATTATTTCAGTAGTGAGCTGTTGATATGGTAAACCATTAATCATATAGTAGCTTGGTGAATGATAGGGGAGCAACTTTACTCTTCTCATGTAATGTTTTTCAGCCACGGAGTTAATTTAATGAAACATCAAACTGATTGATTTGAGTGCTAAAGATATTATACTTTTGTCTTACAATTAGTAGGACTTCTATTATGATAGTTGTTTTGACTGTTTTGTGGCATCTATGACTAGGTGAACTGAAGAGTACATTAAGCAAACACAAGGGACCAATATTCTCTCTGAAGTGGAATAAGAAAGGAGATTATCTTCTGACTGGAAGTTGTGATCAAACTGCAATTGTGTGGGATGTGAAGGCAGAAGAATGGAAACAACAATTTGAATTTCATTCAGGTGCAAATTTTGAATATATAATCAAGGGAGAATTCTATAAGAAGAGCTCTTGGTGAGAATTTTCTCAAATGTTATGAATGATTTTTTAATTTGGGTTTGATATATTATCTAGGTCCAACACTTGATGTTGATTGGCGCAACAATGTGTCTTTTGCCACAAGTTCCACAGACAATATGATATATGTTTGCAAAATTGGAGAAACCCGCCCTATAAAAACTTTTGCTGGGCACCAGGTTTGTTCATGAGTCCTTATTTTGTGGAACTACGCTACACTGATATTTTTCAATGCTGAAATTACACTCTGTTGTGAGGAAGGGTTCATCCCCTAAAGTTAAAATATCTGGCAAGGTTAACTATATAGATTAGTGGATAACTGTGGGCTGCTGCTTTCATGATGAATCCTGACTTCTTGAGTTGCTCTACTATTTATTTGTATTTCAAATGACCAGCACTATATGAATTAATTGGGTAGCCAATTCAGTTTGTAGTTTGCTTGCATTTTATGTAGTTGACTAAGGTTAAAGGATCAAAGATCTGAAATTTTTCTGTTGGGTGTTCAGAAAGCAAATAGTTTGAGATATTTCATTGGAATGCGATATAGTTATTGGACAAGTGTTTACATTACATCTGCTAAATCACCTTTCTGCATTTTTCAGGGTGAGGTTAATTGTGTCAAATGGGATCCCTCAGGTTCATTGCTAGCCTCCTGTTCTGATGATATCACAGCAAAGGTAACAGTTGACCCGTTAATAATTAACTGTTGGATCTTATCGATGTTATAATTCCATATTTATTGTTTTTTTGGCTGGTTCAGGCTTTTGCACTTCATGCTTCTATAAAATTATTTAGTCTGAGAAAGATGCAGTAATTTATGAAATTACTGCATGTTTGTTTTGATGTTTCTTGTTTGGATGGAATATGTGATTTGTTTTGTAGATATGGAGTATGAAGCAGGATACTTATCTTCATGACTTAAGGGAGCATTCCAAGGTGCTGTGAGTTTTGAATGTTTGATTCTTTTCCAATGTTTTCTATGTATATCTGCATTTAAAATTTTAATTCTTTATGCATTCTGCATGTTGTTGGGAAAACTAAAGAATTTGTTTTGTAGGAGATATATACCATCAGATGGAGCCCCACTGGTCCTGGTACAAATAACCCTAATCATAAACTGGTGTTGGCTAGGTCAGTTAATTTTATGGTGAAATTAGGTTCATTTTCATGATTTACATCCATCTTGACAGTTTGATTATGATGATGGGTGCCTGTTAGCTATTTTTTCTTATTGGGTACTATTTGGTAGTTAGTTTTCATTTTAAAAACTATGTAGTCATCTTGTTGTGCAGTGCTTCATTTGACTCAACTGTAAAGCTATGGGATGTGGAACTTGGGAAACTCATGTACAGCTTGGATGGACACAGGTACTGTATTTATAGCTCGAGTATATTTATTTGAGGGTCTTCTTAGCTTTTGGTTTATTCATATGGGAGGGTAGTATATGTGTATCAGCCTCTTTCCATTTTCTGTTTCAAAGTTGTAGACGAGAGGAGTCTGATGAACATGTAAATTGCAGGTCTTAGTTTATTTTTTTTCCTGACATGTTTATTTGGTTGTACAGGCATCCCGTATATTCTGTTGCTTTCAGTCCCAACGGCGATTATCTAGTTAGTGGGTCTCTTGACAGATCCATGCACATATGGTCATTGAGGGACGGCAAGATTGTCAAAACATACACAGGCAATGGGGGCATTTTTGAGGTCTGCTGGAATAAGGAGGGTGACAAGATTGCTGCATGTTTTGCTAATAATACAGTTTGCGTTTTGGATTTTAGAATGTAATATCTGTGTAGCACCAATTTCTCCACACTAGTACATTAAATTCTTTCTTTTCACCCCTTGAGATGAGATCGGTGGAAGTGTATTTTGGGTGGGTGGTAGGTTACCCATTTTAACCATAGTTGTAGGTATAACTCATTGTTCGTGGATCCCGTTGTAATTTGCTATAACATTAGTAAAAAGTAGTTTGTAGGAGTGCATTCTTAATAAGCCGAAGTGTATAGATTTAGTTAGATAATATCCTGTACAATTATCGCTTGACTTGTGTTTTTTGTATCTACTTGCCTTTCTCTTGCTCCGATGGCTGCAAATGGCCTGCAATTTCGGCCCCGTTGATCCATTAGGGCTTGATAATGAAGGGAATGGGTGAGGTTTTGATAAATAATCTAGTGTTCAAGAGTTCGATAAAAGGATGGGGTTAATTTGATTTTCACGTTGGCTTCTAAAACGCCCCTTAATGTCAGTTAAGTTTTAATTTTGGGGGAAGCTTAGCATTTAGATAAAGGGGGTGAAAATTCATTGTAATAACCCCGCTGTCTCCAATTACACGCTCGTCATGTAACTAATAAATAATCACTATTAACTGAGGCTTTGATTGGGCAAATGGCAATGAGATGTGAGGTAAATTGACCTAAATGGGTTAGTTTTATAAACTATTTATTAAATAGGGTCCCTTCCTGATTTTACATGCATCTCGTCACTCGCATTGGTGATATAGGTAAGCCATTAGGGGCATTGACGGCATATCGGTTGATGTGGAGGGTCTTGTTACATTGACTGGCGAAAACAGCTAACAGCACATGGTCTCACTAGCATGGCTGGCGGAATAGTAAGAATGCATTTAGAAATTATTTGAGACTATTATATAATACTACTGTGTGTTTTAGTTTAGTTCATGATATAACAACCGCCCCATATATCTTTTTGTTACACTTTTTATAAAGTTTTAAATTTTTTCTATTAGGATATGGTATATTTAAATATTTCTATTTTAATTGATGTTATTTAGACTAGGAGAAATGTGGCACGAAGTCCTCACTGTCTCTTTATATTTTTAAAAATAAAAAATACAATAAAAAAGTGCAGGTGAGGTAATTACGGAAATAAAATAGAGAGAAATGATAATTTGCTACCATTGCTTTCAAAATTTGTACGTTAAAGCCTTCAGTTTTTCAAGTTCATTTAAAAATTATTTATTTGAGGTAATAATTTATTTGTTACAATGTATTTATAAATTATTTATTTGAAGTGATAATTTATTGTTAAAATGCATTTAGAAATTATTTATTTGAAGTAATAATTTTTTTAAATGAAGTTTTTTTACGTTAAAGCATAAGTTTTTTTATAATGAAGTTATTTATTTGAAGTTTTTTAGAATGCATTTAGAAATTTGTAGTTAAAGCCTTCAGTTTTTTTTTTTTTTTTTTATGAAAAGCTGTCTCCTTCTCCACACTGCACCCTAGCTGTCCTCACCTGCACCTAGCTTCTGAAACCAACAACTATTTCGCAAATGTTGTTGGCTAAACCTGGTTTTCACGTGTTTTGCCATTGTTAATGACGATACATTCTTCACATCAGCTGGTATGTTGCCAATGTTACTGGCGGCTTAACTGTATCACAAATTTAGATCGTGTGTAAATAGTTTAAGAAGGGACCCAAAATGATAAATAGTTTGTAAAAGTGACCCATTTAGATCAATTTGCCTAGATGTGACGGACCGAACTTGGAGAAACATGTCACACGGTACACACTAACAAGATACACTATTGTTTGTTAGATGAGATGAAAGTTCTGACAATTGTGAGTGATGAATGGTGATGATTGGCAGGGATTTAAGCAACAGTTGTAGGTATAAAATTTCAAATGACATTAATATACAATCTTCGATCTTAAATTTTCTTATGAATTTTAATACTTTAGCTGCGGTTACATACAAAGCTGCTGTCAGCAAATCTGGTGCTTCCCTTTTTAGAAGAAAGGAATTTTATGGACAAATAAGGAGTTATGTTCACCAGTAATCCCTACATGAACATGAACCGTTCTCAAAGTGGTGAAACCGGTTCCGGTCTCTCATTATTATTTTCCGGCCAGAGATCTTAGACATTATCTTCATCACTGCATGACAATCTAAACACACTCGAAGGTTCTTTACAATCTTGATTGCAGCTCCTGGACTGGTACTGATAAGCCCAAACGCTAAGGCAAGCTTCTCACTATGAACTTCCAACGATTGCTCTTTTTCTTGTTCCCCTATGTCATGTAGCACCGCATCTGTTTTTGGTGTATAATGGCGTTCCTTGAGCCAGCCATTCATCTTCTCCAGCATCGAATATATATCCTTGCTCCTCGGGTGTCTTCTATCACCAGCAACAAATTCATGCACCCTGTTTTTAACTTCAATTGAACTACAACCAGGTTCCTTCTCAACCCCACTCCCTTTCATCATTGATCTCACCTTAGCTACACCAACCCAGTTTCGAGCAGCAGCATACATGTTAGAAAGAAGGACATAAGTCCCTGAACTAGCCAAACCATTGCTCACAAGAATCTCCGCAATTTCCTCTCCCAAAGAAACATTGCTATGTATTCTACAAGCCCAAAGCAAAGTCCCCCACAGCACCGGATCAGGCTCAACCTCCATGCTCCTCACAAGGTCATAAGCTTCCTGCATGCGCCCAGCTCGGCCAAGAAGATTCACCATACACCCATAATGCTCAACCTTTGGTTCCATCCCATACCCATCCTTCATCGAATCGAAAACCTCCCATCCTTTGCTCACCAAACCCGCATGCGCACATGCAGTCAGAACAGCAACAAAGGTAATATCAGAAGGTTTAACCCCAATACAACACATCTCATGAAACAACTGCAAAGCCTCATCACTAAACCCGTGTATGCCATACCCCATAATCATGGAGTTCCACGCCACCACATCCTTTCCCTCCATTACATCAAATACCTTGCGTGCATCCTCCAAACTCCCACATTTACAATACATATCAACCAACGCAGTTCCAACCCGAACATTAACCTTAATCCCATTATTCTCAACATACGAATGCACCCACTTACCACACTCCAATGCACCAACCTGTCCACAAGAAGATAAAACAGCCACCACAGTTATCTCATTCGGCCTAACTTTCCCGTTCCCATTCCCACCCATCATCATCATCATTTTCCTGAAAAACACCAAAGCCTCATTGGGACACCCATGCTGGGCATACCCATCAATCATCACGTTCCAACACACCACATCCTTCATCCCCATCCCTTCAAACAACACCCTCGCCTCCGGGAGCATCCCGTGTTTCGCGTAGCATGTAAGCATGGCGGTATAAGAGACCAAACTCCTCTCAGGCATTGCATCAAACAGTTTCTGCGCGGACGCAACGTCGCCGCCTCGAGCGTAGGCGTCAACGAGGCCCGTGGAGACGTAAAGGTGGGAGCTTAGGCCGAACTTGATGGCGTGAGAGTGAACGGCTCTGGCGGGGTGGAGGGTGCAAGCCTTGAGGAGGGAAGAAAGTGTGAAGGCGTTGGGTTGGATAGGGTGGGTTAGCATTTGGGAGTAATAAGAGAGCGCGTGGTGGAAGAGGTCGAAATGCGCGTGGGCGTTGATGATGTGGGTCCATAGGAAGACGTTAGGGTTTGGGGTGCGGTGGAAGAGGGTGACGGAGTGGTGGAGGTGACCGAGGGAGGCGTAGGAGCGTTGGAGCTTGAAGTTGAGGATTGGGTGGTGGTGGAGGCCGCGGCGGAGGAGTGCGGCGTGGATTTGGAGAAGATGGTGTGTGGATTTGGAGTTGTCGATTAGGAGGGCGAGGTTGTCTTTGTCTACCGGAGCTGCTGAGGTTGTCGACGGTGGTGGTGGAGTCGTGAATAGTGTGGTTGAGGTCATCGTTGTTTAACTGGTTTTGCAAATGTCTGACGACGACGCCGTAGTTTATACACGTGCAGTGACATCGAGCCACAGCCTGCGGATTTGAATGTGTGCCCCATGCTATGTTACCACAAGTAGTTCGTAGATAGATACTACTAGTATTTAGTATTTTACCAATTATCACCCTTGCGAAGCAAAACCCAATTCTACCTTCCATTTTGCTCCCTTTGTATGAGAAATTAGGATATGTCAATTTTGCTACCTTTATTTTCTGAGAAATTAGGTTATACACCGGTCATCTAAAATAATTTTATGTTATCATTTTATCGTAATTTATCATATATGATAAATTTATTTCAATGAAAATTATTTTATAATAGTATCATCATTAGATGAAAAAAAATAATAGATTTATTAATTTTTATAATAAATACCTCAATAATAATTTTTTATTAGTTGAAAGTGTAAAATTATTTTAAATTATTTCTACATGAACATTAAACTTCTAATTTATTTTATTTTTTGCTACGTCTTAGTTATTTAATTGAAAAAAGTATTGGCAAAATTTTTAAATGAGATTAATTAAGAAAGAACTTGCACACAAAATAATGAAGGGTTTACTTTTTTTCTCACTGCGATGTTTGAAATCAAATCATAAGTAACATGATATTTTGTAAAAACACTGTTATATCAAAACTTTTTTGAAAGGAGTTTAACATAAATTACAATTTAAAGTTAGATATATAAAGTATAAACTGACAAGGGAAGAAATAAAAACACATAAATTTATACTGATTTGTCTCGATCACGGAAACTTCGTTTAGTTCTTGATAAGTCCATCGAGTTTCACTATCTTTCACAAAGATACATGTGTTCTTTTCTTAATCCACTTCTAACTATACTCAAATAACTTTTACAATAGTTCCCAAGTATATTTTAGGACAAAGTCATTTCTAGTTTCAACAAATCAATTAAAGTATTCTTTACAACAAAGCTACTTATGGCTTCAACAAATCAATCTGATTTGTTTGAAGTTCATGTGTACACAACCATTACTCTCAAGATTTACAAGGTGTAGGGAAAACTCAGATACTAACTTAAAAAAAGTTTAAAAAGAGCTTGAAAACTTAAGTATGATTGTGCATTAAGATGTATGATCTTTAGGACTTCAAATATTCATCTACATGTAGGCTTCAACAAGAAGTAAATGTTTTCTCTCTGATTTGTTTCTTCATCTATTGGTGTGGTATCATTTGATGCATTAATTATCACATTTAATGCATGTAACCAACTTGTCACATAAAACTGATAAAATGTCTTGCTTATCATCCTTTATCAAAATTCCAAATCTCACATCAAGGATCAAATCACTTTTTTGCACACAAATATAGTGTAACTTGCTTTTTGCATGCCTTTTCATGGAGTAGATAATTTTTCAAACGAATTCTTTTCTCTCTCTGCTTTTCGACAAATCCTATGAAACATTTGTTTGTCTATTGTTAGTATAAATTAATGCGGAGATAATACATTACTTTTGTTTGTTTTGCTATTAGACACAATATTTAAAACTTAATATTTTTGCATCAATCAAAACCTTTAAGGGATCTAATTCATCTTACGACTTAATTAGGTCTTACATCCTCTTTTAATTATATTGCATAGAATTTGTAACTTTAAAACAAGTATTAAGGATTAATTCAATAACTTTTTAAGCATAATATTATGATGTGACTTTTTAATTTCCTTAAACTACTTTTCTAAATTCTTTTAAAAATTAAGAAAACTGCATTATTAAATATTTTTCAAAACATATATATATATATATATATATATATATATATATAATAATTGTAATTTTAGTTTATATATAGAGAGAGAGAGGTTTGCTAACATACTTACATGTTAGAGTATGTTAGCACCCTACACCAATATTTTAGGACAGATGTGGTCATAATCTCTTTTTGTTTTAGCCAATTTTTTTATGGATATTATAGTTATATCAGATATTTTATTAAAAAAAAATAAAAAATTCTCGTATCTAACCTTATGTTCTTACACGCACACAACACAAACAAGAGTTAACTTGTCTGTTGTCATAATACACCGCTCCTTAAGGTTAGAAATTCTTTGAATCATATCAACTCTTACAAGGTGTGGACTTAAATCATTCTTAAGTACATTTTGGAGATTCTCTTCATAGTCATGTTCTTCATCTTTCTAATGCAGGCTCTAGTTCGACTTCATTCTGATGTAGGATGCTCTTTGTAGCCTTTGATATAGGCCTTGTTGTCTTGCACTTTGTCAAGTTCAAGTACTCATAGGAAAGCATTCTTCATTATAACGATGGTCTTCAAGAAATCTTTTGAAGCTTTCACTCTTGATAGTTCTGAGACAATCTTTCTGAACTTGTTATGAGCACCTCATAAATGCATGCACATATATGCTTTTGAGGGATGTTTAACATCGAAATACTTAAGTAGAGATGTTAGTCATCACACAAATTCCATCATCCTTAAGATTTTAATTTTTAATGATTTGTCAAAATTAAAACTAAGAATATGGATTTAACATCATTTTGCCCAAGCACGTTGTAACACCCTCTGGTTTTTGCTTTATGTATTTGAATGTTTGTTTATTCTTAATATCATTTTTTTAGCATTGATAATCCAAAAATAGAGTAATAAAATATTAAATCACATTACTGTGACTAATATTTTATATTATTCTATATAAGTAAAGTTTTTAATAATTATTTTTGATGAAAATCTGAAATAACTATTAAAACGACAATTTATAGAAGTATCAATATTTGTGGTAAAATAAGAATAAGTCTCAAGCAACCATGATATAATTATTTGAATTTAAAATCATGTGTTATAGGTCAAAATAAGGGTAACATAATTTTCTAAAAAAAAAAAAACTAGAGCTCTTTGAAAAAAATATATTGTCTAAGAAGAAATAACTGGTCAATGTAGGATTAATGTCAAAACTTAATGAAATTGACAAAGTCACTTCATTCTCAAGTCACATATATCAAAATTATAATTTTTGTTAAAATTTGAGAATTAATGATCATAGAAAATACTTAGATAAATCAAATATTGAAACTAATCATGAAAAACTTAATTTCAAGTCATAATAATTAATAAGAAGTATAATTTTAAGTTTCCTAAAAAGTTTCAATTAAAAATAAATTTATTTAATGAAAAAAACAAATGAAAATTTTCTAGTGTAAATCATAGGTGAAAAGTTAATTGGGAACTGAAAGGCTAGTTGGTAGCTAAAAACTAAAAACTAAAAACTTTTAAGTTAACTTATTAAATCACAAATATTTGGTAAAACTAGCCGTTGAAATAGTTAAAAAATGTAAAATAACATAAATGTCATATTTAAAAAAGAGTGATAGGAAAATTGAATAAATATTTTAAAGATAAAAAGAAAATAAAATATAAAAAGCAGAATCTAGAAACCAACGTTTTAAAGTATTATTTTAAGTAACATTTTAAAAAATGTTAGAAACTACTTAAAAAACTTATTTATTGAATAATCAAATAAACTTTTCAACTTATTAAAAAAAAAATTGAAATGACTTATGGTGTAAAACCTTAGTAAGGTATTGTTTATGTGAGTTTTCTTTCCTCGCGTAGCCGATGTTACAAGTGTTTGTGGGTCGGTTTGGATTAGTTTTAACCAAATTCAAGACTTAACCCAATAAAATTTGATCGATTTGATTCGGTTTGATTTTCACAATTTTTTTTAAATCTATCCGAACTCATTCATGAATGGTTTGGACCAACGGGTTACCCATTTAAATTTGATTTTTTTTCTTAGAACTACTATTTTATTTCATGATTCATCCAAATATCCAATACAATTAACACAATATTATTAAATGTCTGAAAGTAGTAAAATTGATCCATTTAATACCATCAACATAACATTCTAAAATAGACTAATACAAATTAAAACAAAATATTCTTCAATGAGATTTACTATAATAGTTTGAATCACAAATTCACAACTATTTCCTACAAACTAATGTCTTCTAATAAGCTTTGTTGTAACTAGATTTGTTACAACCAGTAGTCCCAACACTTACAGTTCGAACACTTGGAGTCCCAACACTTGTAGTTCAAACACTTGGAGTCCCAATATTAGCCGTATGTAAAGACAAACCAAACAATTCTAAAAATTTTGATCGGATCTATAAATCTAAACTTGTGACCTAATTCATATATGAATGATTTTGATCGGTTTGGTTCAATTTTAACCCAAATACATAAATGACTCAACCCAAATTGTTCAAATCGATTTGAACCAATTTGGGTTCACAGATGACCCGTATCCGTCAACCCTCATAGCTGCTCACTTAGAGCTACCTTAAGTGGAAATTTTGAAATATCTAACAATGCAGGGCTAAAATTGTAAAGAAGGAAGCTTAAGTTTGCCTATTTATAGAATTGTCTCTTAACAGCTTTTGTGCACACCTTCTCCTTCCTAAACTTGATGGAGATCCCTCTCTTTGGTTCTCTGATTTTGTTCCCCACAAATCCATCAGAACTCCATTAAAAACTATTAATATGTTGGCAAGTGTACCAATTTGTCACAAGTAGTAAAGTTTAAAATGAAAGACCGAGTGTCGAATCCACAGGGACCTTGTTTGTACTTGCGTTGGTAAATACCCAATTTGTAAGCAATAGAAAGGGGAGTAGAAGAAGAAAGAACTTAAATTTTAAAAAGACAATAATAGTAAAATAAACAAGAAGAGAACAAAGATGATTTAGAAGATGATATCAGAATGCAATTATGTTGGGACTTAGGATGCCTAACTACCCTTGATGCAATATTAGTATTTTTCTCTATTAACTGCTTTCTTAATTTCCACCTATATCTACTAATATGTTCAACCATGATCCCTCATGATGAAGAGCCTAATTTATGTATTCTCTCTCCCAAATCCCTTTGCAAAGATTGGATCCTAAACAACATGAAGTAGAAAGAGATGTACGCAGACGCACAACAAAGTCACTCTATCCCTAATAATGCAATGTTGAGATGCCATTTCCCAGTTCTTTAGACATTACCATTTGTCAATGAATAATCGCTAAAAACAGATGCATGGATGGCCAAACCACACAATAAAGATGAAAAACAGAAAAAAAACAATATAAATTGAAATTGCATTAATAGATAAGAAGAAGAATTTACATTACAAGGGCACTGGATGCTATGCTCCAACAGACGGGGGTTTAGTCTCTCATAGCCATGAGAGACTTTACACTTGAGAGGCTAATAAAAGAAAGGGCTGGATGACTAGTAGTAAGAAAAATGGGAATGGCTAAGGAAAAAAGGGTTTCGCCTAAGGGAGAGACTTAAACTTTGGATTTATTCACTAGAGAGCTCTAAGACTCGGTGTGTCTTTTCCTTTTCTTTCTCCTCCTTATATAGGCTCTGATAGCTTAATTTTCATGATGAATTCGCACTTAGCGCGAGCTTTCACAATAAGCGCACATTTGGACTTCATTGTGGGCTTTCTTCGCGCTAAGCCTGAAGTGCGAGCTAAGCCTGGAGTGTGCGCTAAGCCTGTAGTGCGTGCTAAGCGAGCTGTTCAATTCTTTCAACTTTTCTTCAAGGTCTTTTCTTTCAGTTTTTGCATCAATTTTTTCTCTAGAGCACTTGAAATCTTCTTCTTTTAAATTCTGCTAATAAAAAATTGCAAAGATGTTAATTTCTTCATTATTTTCTTAAAAACAATAATAAATTAAAGAAATTACACCCATTTATTAGCCAAAATTAACTATCAAATTAACTCATATTTCGCATTTATCAAACTCCCCCAAATTAAAACATTTGCTTGTCCTCAAGCAAAAGGCAAGTAAGTATCAACACATGAGATAACTGTGAATCCTTTTCAAACCTTTCACTGACTAATCTTGAGCTTGCATTGATCTTGTGATGGAAGCATGAAGGAATACACATGGAGATGAAAAAGGTTAGCATATAAAACTTCATCAAGGCAGACTTACCACAGTTCATTCCTCACAAGGTTAGTGTTTCCCTCAGAGTGAAAGTATCTCGGCTAAAAGTGTTTTTAATCCAACAACTGCAAATAATATTCCCAAAATATATGGTGAACAGGATCTATAACTTGAAAATCTCTTTCCTAAAATGTTGTTTCTGTATCTTTTTGTCCGAAAATATACTTTAGGTAAATTTGCTCAACATCTTGAAGGTTATTTTCTGTAATATTGGCTAGTATTGTTTTACACCATATAATGGAGAGTTCACTATGGGGGCTGTTGTAAGGGGGAAGGGACACTTCTTGCAACTAGTTCATATGATGGGCAAGCAAGAATTCGGACCACCAATGGTAGGTCATTCTTTTGTATCCTTAGATTCTGTAGTAGCCTTTTAGCATTTTATATGTGATGAGATGAGAAGAACTAAAAAATTTCTTCGAATCATATTTTTGTTTGTTATTATGTTAATGGGGAGGGTGAGAATGCTAAGCTATCTTGGAAGCCTTGGGAGAGTGTCCTGAGGAGGTGAGCAATTGCTTCTTGTTCATATATGCACTTATTTCTAAAATCATGATAACAAAGGAAGAATTTGAATTGTTTTTGCATAGTGTAAGTTGCTAAAAGTTTTAGTGATTGGGAGACTTATATTTGTTATTTGTTTGAGGGAATATGTTTAGGAACAACAAAAGATTCACAGTAAGATTGAACTTAATGCTGATCCATTCATTGTGCTTAATTGCTGATAAATATTCAGTTACGCGAATGATTGTTAGAACTTACAAGAGACAAATTATTGAGAGAACCGGCGTTAGGCTATACTCATGCTCTGGTCATTAACTCATTATTGATTTCTTTACATGAAGTAATCCCAGCTGAGAGCTGGCAAAACGTATCTCATGCTTAGTAATTGGCAATTGATTATTCTAATATAAGCTAACTAAAATATAGTTGCCTATATATTCTAAAATGCTGTTAAAAAAACCCCAATATATGCTTACATTACCACTAATGTAATACTGTTAATATTCTAACACCCCTCTCTTGCTAAGGCTATGAAGCTCTCAGCTTGTTACAAATAAACCCTGGCAAATAGTGGCAAGCACAGGCACACCTATCCAAATGACCCCAACAACTAAAAACCTGTGTAGGAATAAGATTTGTGAGCCTCTGGATGCATTAACATTATCCCTTTTGTAAACTAATGATTGAAACAGGAGAAGTGGCCTATATAATTTAGGTGTTAATGTTTGTATTTGTTATTGTCTTTGTGGCTCTCTCATTGTATGGTACTATGGCTATGGTTGAAGACTTAAAGTAAAACCTGTTGGCAGTTTATTAGATGATAGTTGATAGTTGATAGTTTTAGAGAATTGTTTTAGAAAGAAGGCTATGTCATTGATTTCTTGGATGATAAATTACAACATACCAATTGCCTATTTATAGGCTCAAGTCACCAACCTCTCAATGGTGGTGAATGTTTCTACATTACTTTAGGTCTTTCTAGAGTTTTCATGATAGATTAGTATCAAGATAGTTCTAGGTTCTTCTATCTTATACATACACTTATAGTTCTAGATTGTTCTACCGTATTCATACACATTATAGTTTAAGGATATTCTACCATTTTCATATTATATTTAAGAATATTCTAGAAATTAGTAGCAATTTCAACACTCCTCCTTGATGCAAATTTCTGTGACTCCGAGCATAGCTCGTAATTCTTCAAATCTTGGTCTCGGCAACGCCTTCGTGAATATGTCTGCAATTTGATCTTTTGTTCTGCAGTAGTCAAGTTTGATGTCTTTAGTTGCTTCAGCTTCTCTGATAAAGTGATACTTGATTGCTATGTGTTTTGTTCTACTGTGATGAACTAGATTCTTCGCCATTGCAATTGCTGATTTGTTGTCGCAGTTGATTTTAGTAGGCTCATCTTGTTTTTCTCCCATGTCTTCAAGTATCCTACGAAGCCATATAGCTTGACTCGTTGCTTCAGCAGCTGCCACGTACTCTGCTTCTGCTGTTGATTGTGCTACTGTAGCTTGCTTCTTCGACGCCCAAGAGAACATTCCCGATCCTAGTGAGAAAGCATAGCCAGAGGTACTCTTCATGTCATCTGCCAAACCTGCCCAATCACTGTCGGTGTAGCCAAGTAATTATGAGTTGGTTTCAATAGTATACCATATACCGAACTCTTTTGTTCCTTGTAGATACCTCAAAATTCTTTTTCCTGTTCCAAAGCGTATTTGACTTGGGCTTTGCATGAATCTTGATAGAAGACTTGTAGCATACATTATGTCAAGCCGTGTAGCTTGAGACTTGATGTAAAGTGTAGACTCACTCTTGCTCCTCCTGAATCCTCGATCCATGAAATACTGATCGATTCTGCTATACCATGCTCGAGGTGCTTGCTTCAAACCGTAGAGTGCTTTTCTTAGTCTTAACACTTTTCTTTCTTTGCCTTCAGACACGAATCCTTGTGGCTGCTCCACATAGATCTCTTCTTCAAGTACGCTATTATGGAAGGCGGATTTGACATCTAGTTGATGGATACTCCATCCTTTTTGTGACGCAAGAGCTATTAGAGCTCTTATGGTATCAAGACGAGCTACTAGTGCAAATGTCTCATTGTAGTCAATTCCGGGTTGCTGTGAGTAACCCTTAGCTATTAGCCTCGCCTTGTGTTTCTGTATGGTGCCATCAGGTTGAGCTTTGTCTTATAGACCCATTTAACCCCAATGATATCTTTTCCATGGGGACGATTTACTAACTCCCATGTGTTGTTTTTCTCGATCATCTGTATCTCTTCTTCCATTGCCTTGACCCATACTTCCTGCTTTGATGCTTCTTCAAAGCTTCCAGGTTCAAGTATGACCAAGTTACATGTTTCATATATGTCCACCAAAGATCTTACTTGTCTTGGAGTAGACTCTGGTGATGATAGTTCTTGATCTTGTTGTTGTGGTGGAGGTAAAGGTGGTTCACCTGGGTCTTCTTCCTCAGCTTCTTCTTGAGGTAGTTGAGCGGGTATAAGAACGTTCTTCTCCACTTTTTCTTCATCCCAATTCCAAGAAGCGTACTCATCAACTTCAACATCTCGACTGATGACGAGTTTCTTAGTTTGCAAGTTGTAGACACGGTAGCCCTTAGAGATATTGTTATACCCAAGGAAGATACCTCGTATAGTCTTGTCTTCAAGCTTGTGCCTCTTCACGTCTGGAATATGAATGTAGCATCCAAAGACCCTTAGGTGCTTTGCTGATGGCTTCTTCCCGTTCCAAGCTTCAATTGGAGTCTTGTCTTTTACAGACTTAGTTGGACATCTGTTGATTATGTAAACAGCAGTGTAGACTGCTTCAGCCCATAATGTGTTAGGTAGTCCCTTCTCCTTGAGCATTGATCTAGCCATTTCCATAACTGTGCGATTCTTTCTCTCGAACACTCCATTTTGTTGAGGAGAATATGCGACTGTAAGTTGTCACTCAATGCCTTTATCCTCACAAAATCTTTCAAACTCGCGAGAAGTGTACTCTTTGCCGCGATCACTTCTTAGTACTTTTATCTGTTTTCCACTTTGATTTTCAGCAAGGGCCTTGAACTTTTTGAATACTCCAAAGACTTCTGATTTTTCTTTTAGAAAATATACCCATGTCATTCTAGAGAAGTCATCAATGAAGAGTATGAAGTACCTGTTGTTCTCATGTAATGGCGTCCTCATTGGTCCACAGACGTCCGTATGTATAAGCTCCAATAGATCTTTCGCTCTCCATGCTCTGCTTGTTGAGAAAGAAAATCAGTGTTGCTTACCAAGGAGACATCCTTCACACACTTCATTGTTCTCCTTTATGCTGGGAAGATCTCTCATCATGTTCTTCTCATGTAGCAACTTCGAGGCATGTGTGTTGAAGTGGCCAAATCTTCGATGCCATAGCCATGAATCATCAACTTGTACCTTCATGGCAATGTTTGTTGCATATTTTAAATTTTGAGGGAAGCTTCTATTGCTCTTATTCATCTTTACTTGGGCTATCTCAGACCTT
This sequence comes from Glycine max, assembly GCF_000004515.6. Lineage (NCBI taxonomy): Eukaryota > Viridiplantae > Streptophyta > Magnoliopsida > Fabales > Fabaceae > Glycine > Glycine max. Next base: position 15,065,287 of record NC_038253.2, on the reverse strand, counting down.
TTATTTTTGTTGTCTAAGATTTTGCATACACCTCCTTCAAAGTGAAGTGTGTAGCCTCTCTCCATCATTTGACCAATGCTTAGAAGATTTTCTTTTAGGCTAGAAACTAGTAAGACATCATGGATGAGTTGCGTACCTTTATCTGTCTCCACCATGACAGTGCCTTTGCCTTTTGATTCAACCACACTTCTATTTCCCAGTCGAACTTTGACTTTGACAGACTCGTCAATGCTTTTGAAAATAGTCTCATCCTTGGCCCTGTGATTGCTACATCCACTATCTAAGTACCAGCTTCCTCCCTTTTCTTTTATTGAGTCTTGAGTGGCATAGAACATACATTGTTCTTGATCATGCTCCTCTGCGATATTAGCTTGATGCCTATTTTTGTTGCGATAATTTTTCTCTACATGCCGAACTTCTTGCAATGGTTGCATTGTGGCATATTACAGAACCAACAATTTTTCTCTGCATGGCCTTGCCTTTTGCATATATTGCACGAAGAATTTTTATCTGTTTTGTTCTTAAGGAAATTCCTAGATCCTTCTCTTCTTCTGGAAGTTTATTCATAATTTTTCTTTCCTCCATTTTCTTTGTTTTGGGGCTGAAATTTAAACTTTGACTAGAAGGCATTTTCAAGTGTATCTTCTTTATGCCTATACAGTCTTTGCTCATATGCTTCAAGAGAGCCCACAAGTTCTGTCTCTAATAGAGTGGACAGATCTTTGATTTCCTCAATCATTGTCACGATTGGGTCAAACTTTTGGGGCATAGTAATTAGAATTTTCTCAACAATTTTCTTGTCAAGAATATCTTCCCCAAAAGCTCTCATTTGATTAACTATTTCTTTAACTTTAGAATAATAATCTTTAACTGTCTCAGACTCCTTCATCTTCAATAGTTCAAAATCTCTTCTTAGAGATTGAAGTTTAACGACACGTACCTTAACACTTCCTTGAAACTCCTCCTGCAATGTGTTCCACGCTTCTTTGGCAGTCTTAGCTCCCATAATTCTTGGGAAAATTGGATCAGTCACCGCTTGTTGCAAGGTGAACAACGCCTTTGAATTTTTCTGTTTATTTTTCTTCAACTCTTTTTCTTGAGATGCATTAAGAGCTGAAGTATCCACGGGAACGGTGAAGCCTTCTTCTACTATGTCCCATAAATCTTGAGATGAAAAATATGTTTCCATTTTAACACGTCAGAAATCATAATTTTCACCATTGAAGATAAGGATAGAAATAGTTGACGATTGAGTAGTGTTATCCATAGCTTAGAAAAAATATTATTGGAGTGGGTTAATAGTACAAAGGAAACTTTTGAAGTAGTTGGGAGGATTTTGGAATGGTAGGTAGGTAATATAACTACGCCCAATGTATGACCAAACGTAGGTTTGATACCACTGTTGGTAGTTTATTAGATGATAGTTGATAGTTGATAGTTTTAGAGAATTGTTTTAGAAAGAAGGTTATGTCATTGATTTCTTGGATGATAAATTACAACATATCAATTGCCTATTTATAGGCTCAAGTCACCAATCTCTCAATGGTGGTGAATGTTTCTACATTACTTTAGGTCTTTTTATAGTTTTCATGATAGATTAGTATCATGATAGTTCTAAGTTCTTCTATCTTATACATACACTTATAGTTCTAGATTGTTCAACCATATTCATACACATTATAGTTCTAGGATATTCTACCATTTTCATATTATATTTAAGAATATTCTAGAAATTTGTAGCAATTCCAACAAAACCAAAGAAAAGTAAAGGGGACGGGTAGGTAGTGAAACTTATATTTATGTTCTTTGGAGATGGAGAATCGAAACATTGAATTATTTTGCCTCCAAATTTCAAGGGAGACAAAGAGAGTTTTCCTATTTTGATAAAAGAGGCAAAGGAAAAGAATAAAAATAAACAAACTAGGGAAAGTAAGGGGCTGCTTGGTACATTCTGAAAATGTTTTCTGTGCTCATTTTCAGAAAATAATTTTCATTTTCAATTTCTAAACCTTTTGAAAACATGTTTATTTGTTATTTTCATTTTTGGATTCTATTTCCAAAATGGTATTGTCTTGTGTTGTGAACCAAAAAGTTTCCATACCTCGTCATACTGTGAAATTTGTGAAGTACAGACCAAAAGGTAAACTTGTGCAGATGGTGGTAGTTGTGAATCAACTTTCAATTGAAAGTCAAGTTTCTTCCACTTAGCGTGATTCTATGTTCTCACTTCATTAGGTCCTTTTTTTCTAAACGATCATGGTACCCCTGACCAAGAAACAGAAACCGAAGTTTCTCTGAAGCACACCAAAAATAAATAATTATTTCCATCTAGTTTCTATGGTATGGTTAGTGTCCTAGAGAATGGAACCATCATTTGACCTATGATATGTCATCTCTGTAACAGGGAGTTTAAACAAAATCTCTAAGGATATTCAGACCCACTACCCAAACAAGGGTAAAATGACAGGGTGGTAACTGAGAAAGGGCCAGGAAAGACTCTCGATAGTCGCAGCCATTTTTATTATATGAAGTCCTGATTATTTCAGTAGCGAGCTGTTGATATGGTAAACCATTAATCATATAGTAGCTTGGTAACAGTTGTGAATTTCTCTATCCAAAATGATAGGGGAGCAACATTACTCTTCTGATGTAATGTATTTCAGTGATTTAATGAAACATCAAACTGATTGATTTGAGTGCTAAAGATATTATACTTTTTTGTCTTACAATTAGTAGGACTTCTATTATGATAGTTGTTTTGACCGTTTTGCGCTATCTATGACTAGGTGAACTGAAGAGTACATTAAGCAAACACACGGGACCAATATTCGCTCTGAAGTGGAATAAGAAAGGAGATTATCTTCTGACTGGAAGTGTTGATCAAAGTGCAATTGTGGGGATGTGAAGGCAGAAGAATGGAAGCAACAATTTGAATTTCATTCAAGTGCAAAATTTGAATATAGAATCTAGGGAGAATTCTATAAAAAGAGCTCTTGGTGAGAATTTTCTCAAATGTTATGAATGATTTTGATTTGGGTTTGATATATTGTCTAGGTCCAACACTTGATGTTGATCAGCGCAACAATGTGTCTTTTGTCACAAGTTCCACAGACAATATGATATATGTTTGCAAAATTGGAGAAACCCGCCCTATAAAAACTTTTGCTGGGCACCAGGTTTGTTCACGAGTCCTTATTTTGTGGAACTACGCTACAATGATATTTTTCAATGCTGAAATTGCACACTATTGTGAGGAAGGGTTCATCCCCTAAAGTTAAAAATGTCTGGCAAGGTTAACTATATAGATTAGTGGATAATTGTGGGCTGCCGCTTTCAAGATGAATCCTGACTTCTTGAGTTGCTCTACTATTTAAATGTATTTCAAATGGCCAGCACTATATGAATTAATTGGGTAGCAAATTTAGTTTGTAATTTTGTTTGATCAGGTAAAATCTCACTTAACCATATTATAGGGTCTACTTGTTTGCTTTTTATGTAGTTGACTGAGGTTAAAGGATCAAAGATCTGAAATTTTTCTGTTGGGTGTTCAGAAGGCAAATAGTTTGAGATATTTCATTGGAACACAATATAGTTATTGAACTAGTGTTTACATTACATCTGCTAATGACCTAACTGCATTTTTCAGGGTGAAGTTAATTGTGTCAAATGGGATCCCACAGGTTCATTGCTGGCCTCCTGTTCTGATGATATCACAGCAAAGGTAGTAGTTGATCCCTGAATAATTAACTGTTGGATATTGTCGATGTTATAATTCCATATTTATTGTTTTTTTGGCTGGTACAGGCTTTTGTGCTTCATACTTTTGTAAAATTATTTAGTCTGAGAAATATGCAGTAATTTATGAAATTACTTTATGTTTGTTTGATGTTTCTTGTTTGGATTGAATATGTGATTTGTTTTGCAGATATGAAGTATGATGCAGGATACTTATCTTCCTGACTTAAGGGAGCATTCCAAGGTGCCGTGTGGTTTGAATGTTAATCGTTTTTCCAATGTTTTCTATTTGTATCTGCATTTAAAATTTTAATTCTTTATTCATTCTGCATGTTGTTGGGAAAACTAAATAATTTGTTTTGTAGGAGATATATACCATCCGATGGAGCCCCTCTGGTTCTGGTACAAATAACCCTAATCATAAACTGGTGTTGGCTAGGTAAGTTAATTTTGTGGTGAAATTAGATTCATTTTCATGATTTACATCCATCTTGACAGTTTGATTATGATGATGGGTTCCTGTTAGCTATTTTTTCTTGTTGGGTACTATTTGGTAGTTAGTTTTCATTTTAAAAACTATGTAGTCATCTTGTTGTGCAGTGCTTCATTTGACTCAACTGTAAAGCTATGGGATGTGGAACTTGGGAAACTCATGTACAGCTTGGATGGACACAGGTACTGTATTTATGGCTCGAGTATACTTATTTGAGGGTCTTCTTAGCTTTTGGTTTATTCATGTGGGAGGGTAGTATATGTGTAACAGCCTCTTTCCATTTTCTGTTTCAAAGTTGTAGACGAGAGGAGTCTGATCAACATGTAAATTGTAGGCCTTAGTTTATTTTTTTTTTCCTGACATGTTTATTTGGTTGTACAGGCATCCCGTATATTCTGTTTCTTTCAGTCCCAACGGCAATTATCTAGTTAGTGGGTCTCTTGACAGATACATGCACATATGGTCATTGAGGGACGGCAAGATTGTCAAAACATACACAGGCAATGGGGGCATTTTTGAGGTCTGCTGGAATAAGGAGGGTGACAAGATTGCTGTTGTTTTGCTAATAATACAGTTTGCGTAATGTAATATCTGTGAAGCACCAATTTCTCCACACTAGTACATTAAATTCTTTCTTTCCCCCCCTTGAGATGAGATCGGTGGAAGTGTATTTTGGGTGGGTGGATAGGTTACCCATTTCAATGGGAGAGGGAGAAGACTGAAATCTAGAAATGAGATGACGGATGGAGGGTCGGGGTTGGCAAATATGTTGTTTTCAATGAAGTTGAATCTTACTTGGTGAAGATATATTAAATCATTGAGTTGGATCAAGGCTAAGGCTCCCCTGTGCTCCTTCTCTTTTTGAGTGGCAATGCACCATTGTTTGTGTATTAAAACACTTGTGTGACGATATTTTGATTACTGTAACCAGTTGGGACTTTTGGGGAGTCATTTTGTAATCAGTTTTAACTAATTTGGAAGGGGGAAGAAGGGTTTATTTCTATCCCATTCTCATGGATTTTGCTATCTGTACTTTGACCTGAGCCTCCAGGCCTTGTGATCTCAGTTCAATTCTCTTCTTTCATTAATAATGTCTTATATTTGCCTTCCAAAAAATAAAAAAGTGTTGTATGTATTATGTATGATGTTTTAGCTCCGTCCTTTGACCTGTTCATTGTGTGATTCTGATATTGAAAATGTATTTCATGTTTTTGCTTCTTGTCCGAGAAGCTTGGAATGTTGGGAGCAAATTGGTTTAAGGCAACAAATGGAGGATTAAATTTTACAGGTTCAACTTTCTCAGTAGAAGCCCTAACGACAGAATATGGGAGGGTAGCAGATGCCATCTTACACTTTTATAATTAAGATGAGTTGATTCATTTTATCAGCTTGAGCAAGAGATGTGAGGCATAATAGTAATTTTATCAGCTCAAGGATAAGTGTATTTTATGTAATAATATGGATGACTTAAGTTCGAATATTATACTATAAAGATTAGTGGTGCTCCCAAATTATTAATTTAGATTTGAGCAAAATTGATTTAAGTTGCAATTAATTGTAAAAAGATAATAAAAAACAAGTAGTAGCGATTCAAGAAGATTCTCACGAATTGAGAGGCCTAAGATTCTGATTTTAGACTTATCTTTACATTCCCCTAATCTTCTATTTCAATCAAATCTCAATTACCTAATCAATTATTAATTAATCTTTCCTCTTTTTTAAATGATAAATAAAATTAATTCTTGGTCTGAAAATCCTCTTCTAATTCATTCTCTTATTGTTCATGTAGTCTTGAATTAGAATGAATATTTAGCTGAGAGAGATTAATTAACAATGGTAATTGAATTATAAATTTCAAAATAAGATGATTCATACAAATCCCTTGAATCCTATTATTGTATAAGTCAATTAATTAACAGTTTTTGTTCATAATAATTAATCAATTCGTGAATCATATAATCAGTCCAAAATTACAATGAGAAACAATACAATAATTATATAATTGATAAACAATTAGGAATTTAACTTCAATAGAAGGGATAAGATTCCAAGATAAATCCTATAAAGTTATATTTAAGGTTTTTAAAAGAATTAAAAGTCGTTATTGACCCCTAAAATGTCCCATGTTATATTTTGTAACAATTGCTAATTGCACCTCCCAGATTTGTTTCTTCCCGTCTTACTCAATTATTTTACAACTATATTCTAAAAAATTATTAAATTTATAACATTATAATTTATATGCAATATTTTTAACAATTTAATAATTATTAAGTTCTCTAATATATATATATATATATATATATATATATATATATATATATATATATATATATATATATATATGTTCAAAATATTGTTCATTTATAGAGTTTAAATTGTTTTATAAAATATTAAAATTATTACTAATGAGAAATATAATTACAATATTAGTTAAATCGATCACTAACAATAAATGAATTTCATATTAATGCGTAACATGATTTATATGCGAATTTTTAATTTATTATTATTATTATTTTAAACTTTTGAAACATCTAATTTGGAATGTAAAATAACATTCTTGAAAGGCCTCTCTAAAATATAAAAATTCACATTATGGAAAGTTTTATTCCCAATAAATTACATCCTGGAAAGGTCTTTCAAGTAAATTATATTCTGGAAAGGTGTTTCCATAATATAAAATTACATTATGGAAATGTGATATTTTCTACCCCATACATATATGTAATGAAAGAAATAAAAAGGCAGAATTAATTAAAAGTTTTAAAACACATTTAAATAAAAACATTTCAAAAAAGGTAAAAGGTTCACATTCATTTTTTGAACATCCTAATAGAACATGTCCAAATAAATAATAAAATCATCTTGTCCCAAAGTAAGGATGTCCAAACTGAATGAAAACAAATCAAACTAATAGCAAAAAACATAAATTAACTATATTCTTCATGGAATTGTAACATATGAAATAAAATTTCATGGCTCGTTATCAGATCTATTAGAGCATTTCCCTGACAAAGGCTAAACCTTTCCATCTCCAGCATAGAACTCATCACACACATGCACACACACACACACAAACACACACGTCGAAAATGAGTTATCACATTCATATATAATAAAACACTAGAGCATGTGAAACATATAAATACATAAAGTTGAATTTACATAAACAACATTACTTCACCAAACCACACAAAAGTATTCACACTTATTCACCACACTCCAGAAAATAACATCAAAACCTCAATCGTTAACTCAATGAAAGTCAAACATGAGCGTTATGCAACAAATATACTATACTCAAGCCTATATGTAATGTGGTATCATTTTCAATGAAAAATCTCGTTGGGCTTCTAAGAGTACATGACAAGACATGTCTCATGGTGGGTAAGTCAAGTCACTCTTGCTAAGTGAAATCATAGGGAAACCAGTCAGGATCACTCTGTTTTGCTAGAATGTTCCAACCATGTGGAATCAGCACAAGCTTAAAGGAGTACTGAAACCGAGTATATTTACCTCCAATGCCTAGACTTCGGGGAGTTCGTCAGGGCCTCTCCTTCCTGATTCAGGTTCAACCCAAAAAACATTTTAACACACAGGTTTTACCTATGAACTATGCAATACACACAACTACTCAATTGTTTTTAAAATCTCAATTATTTTCAAAATCGTTTTAACTCATCACACCTCCAGTGATTAAACTCGTCGGGTTTCCATAGTGGAACCCATCACAAAACTCATCCCGCACAAACTCGTTGCTCTTAAAAGATCTTACAATTGTGTGATTGCACAGTTCATAGCTCACAACTCAATACATACAACATCTCAATACTTATGTATCTCACAATTCATCGCATAGTTCACTTATACTCATATATCATATTATACATCCATAACAATGTTTACAAGACACAACCTATATACATATACATCGACTCAAATAATTTTCAAAATCATATCATAGCAACACTAGAACATCTTCATTGTCAATTAATTAATAACAATATAAAATCTATGTAATATACACACACTAACCAAATCAAGATAATAAACACTGATATGCACCCCTAAGTCTTAATAAACTAACTACAAAATATACTTAACAAATAAATAAGCATGTATTATAATAATAAAATATATCTAACTTCAAAGCTTTTAAATATAGAAATTATATATAACACATATCACTGTGCAAATACATGTAATTATATATATATATATATATATATATTGTACATTTATAGCAAATCAGAAATTTACATACATATATTTGTATATATGGAAACCATATATGCATATATCCTAAATGTATTCCATCGAAGCCATGGGAATCTAGTAATGAGAAATTCAGCTATTAGAAAATGGAATCTATATCTATAATTCAAAATAAACTAGAGAAACTGTGCATTCTAATTCACGACAACTTGATTTCGTGTAGTGTACCATCAACACGAAAATTAATCACAATTTTTAGAATTATTCCAGCAGTAAATACAAGTTACTCGTTTTTTTTTGTGAATGTGTTGCTAATAGCTTTAATTATAATTATGTATAACTGCTCATTTGAACATGAACCATGCGGGATATGCTGCAATTCAAATCAACATTTTTTCCCCCCACTAGAAATCTCTCATCTTTAGAAGAGAAAAAAGTATGAGTAATAATTTAAGTATTTGGTAATGCTTAAATTTAGAGGAAAAATCGTTTTTATTTTAATTTTAAAAATATATTTCAAAATAAGCTACATTAAACACTCACCACGTAACTTGTTAATTTTTTGTTGGTCTCTCTGCAGTGTCTTTAACAGATAAAGATAAACATGCGTATAGGAAGCAGCTGAATCTAACACAAACATGCTTCAAATGAAAACTGAACATGATTATTTTGGTGTTTTTCGTTAGAAAATGTGTTTTTTCCATTAAACACGAATCCAAACACATCCTAAGTAATTCATTATAACCATTGGATTGTACTGTCGAAAGCTCGACCGCACAAGCAATTGTGTTCGTGTCATCGTAATTCTATGGAATTATAATATTTAATGTTTAGAGCAAATAAAACTCATTTTGGCTTTAAGTTTTGGCCGGTCCCCAGTGGATGGATGGAATAAAACCATATATAACCCATTTACATCCTCATTTCTTATATATATATATATATATATATATATTTTTTTTTTTTATTTTTTTTTTCCCATCACATCACCTACTACACTTATTAAAGTTTTTTTTTTATTTCTCTCTCTCATCTTTCTTTTTCCTAAGATGCATAAAATAAAATACTTAGGTACGAGAGAAAACAGTTAACATTTTTGTTTATGATTATGGTAAGATTTAAATATCGGTCATGATCATGTTACAATTTTATCCTGTTTGTTGATATTACGGTAAATTACGAACAAATATGATCAATACAATTTCAATTACGATCACAAACAATTAAACTTAAACTTTGATGTTGTAGACCAAAACACGGTCCCTTAAAATCTTACTGCGCCAATGCTTTGCTTTGGGCGGTGAGCATGGCGAGAGGAGACTCTCTAGTAGCTCCTGGGGTTATTAGTGCGATGCATACACATATTATTGTCACATGTGACGCAAATTCCTTTGCTTTATAGTTTTGGTCACATGCCACTGTTACAACTTTGGCCAGCATTCTGCCCCCACAACAGGGAAAATTCCACAGTGTTTTGTTACCTTTCCATCCATGTATCCTTGTTTTGGTATTGCATGGATGTTAGGGACTGATTTCAACGTGTACCTTGAAACTCACCAATTATGAGGCACTTGTGTTTTCTGTTGATTTTGGAAGGTTTGGACGCTGTCCCTGCATTATTGGATACTAGAATGTACACTGCTGTTTCAAAATTCTGTCACGTCTTACCAGTTCTGGGAAAGAAAAACCCTTGATTCGATGTATTAAAATGGGAAAAGGATGGACTATTAAAATTTTGATATTTCCAGAAGACCAACTTTAATTTGTTCCCTCGAGCCTCAACTTGGTTTTGTGACAGTCTGTCTCTTCAATATATTGCGCCTAGCTACTATATATCTAACTTTGGTGGAATAGTAGAAATAGCAATAATAAGAAAAAAAGCTGTGGTATTAAACTAAGAGAATTATTTGGTATTAGAATTACAACAATATCTTTATATAAGGATATTTAATAAGAGAATTATTTTGGCATAAAAGAGAGAAAAAAGATCCTCTGCATGTTGGAGAAAAACACATACTTCTTCACACACACAATAATAAAAAAACACACAAAAAGTGTCTTAAGAAAATAAAATATCACAAATTTATTTAATGTAGTTTAATTTCTTATACTTACATCTCCAACACAAATTTATTCAACTTGATTCCGTCCGTCAGGTTTATACAACACAAATTTGTTTTAATGTGGTTTTACCCCATATATGCTTACATCGACAACTTTACTACCAGTGTAGATCTAGAATTTTTTTACAGTGGGAACCAAAAAGAATAATTTATAATATCTTTATAAGGAAAAAATACTATAAATTTTTTATAAAATACATAAGTTCATGACAAAAAAAAAATCTAAATTACTTAAGTTTCTATAATTTAATTGTCTTCTACCTATTTTCATATTTTGAAAATCTTGTAACCTTTCATTGTTGGTACTACAAAAAATATTTCTCTATATATGTAATCAAACAAACCATTCTATATTCATCTTACACTGTTACACATTTCATTTTAGAAATTTATAGGGGCGGGAATGGTAAAAAATAGAAGAATAAAATGATTAAAAATTAGTATCAATTTGTTCTCTTCTTTTATCTTTTACAATTTTTTGCTTTCAATTTAAAAAAATGTTGTGAATAACATCTATTTATTCATGTGGGGTAATTTTTTATTTTATTTTATTAAATATGTTTTAGTAAAGAACTTTGTGGGGACAATTGTCCCTATCTACACCCATCTACATGGATCCATCCCTCCACGCTGACTACAAGTATTTTGGAAAAAGTTGATAAATCCTCCCTTACATGATCTCCCATCTCTCAATAAAATCCTCCCACCTCATATAATATATATCTTTGAATCTAAATAACATTGTAAAGAAAAGATAATATCCTTTTAAATTTAAACAATATCTTACAAATTTAAAATTAAAACTTTTAATAATTTCCTAACCATCACTCCTTTAATTAAAATGTCTGAATTCCATCTTCAACTCCCACCATGGATGCTCATCACGCTTCTGCTCCATACAAATTTTGGTATGTTTTTTTATTTGTTGTGAGTATTCATGGTGACATTTCTCGACTTGTACTGTCATTGGCGACTTTCATTGGAATATACAAGGATCCCACACGGATCCACTATCGATTTCCTCAAGTTTCAATACTTATCACATATTACTAGTTGCACCAACCATCAACTTTGATATCATAATTGGAAGAAAAAAAACACACACCTCTTCACACACAATGATGAGAAAACACAAAAAAAGCAATACAATAAGGAAATAATAAAAGATCACAAATTTATTTAATGGAATTCAACTCCTCATGCTTACATCCACAGCACAAATTTAATTTAATGTGGTCTAACTCTCATGCATACATTCACAACATCACTACCCCGCACCTCTCACTAAAGGTGATGATTCCTCTTCAGTTTGAGTGATTTTCCTCATCTAAATAACCTATGTTTATAGACCTAGCATCCTAATTTTAAAAGAGAAACAAATTTTTAATTTCCGGGTAATCTTTGAATCTAAAAAATATGGTAAATATAAGATAATATATAATATTTTAAATCCAAACAATATCGTATGAACAAAACACATAATAAAGAAATTGGAAATTTGAATTGTTTGCTAACACAACAGCCATGCAGCTCTTGCAGTAAAATAATTGGAAATTAAAAATATTTTTTTTTATATTCAGAACTCTTATATCACCATTAGATTAAATCTAAAGACTAATATTTTGTTGCAAAGGCAGTATTGAAGTAGAAGATCCAAGTACAAAAAGAACGGACAACTTGATGATCATATAATTATTTACGAATGATAAAAAAATAGTTGATTAAAAATAATGTAATAAGATTTAGGCATTTTTTAATTATTTAAAAATGATAAAAAATAGTTTATTCAAAAATAGTTTATTAATAAGATTTAGGTATTTTTTTAATAAATTTTTCAATAAGAACTTACAACAATAAAATAAGAAACTAATATGAATGAAATTTCTTTTTCAAGTTAAAAGTGTGACACTCTTTATCTCAAAAACTTTAATTGATTTATTTTTTCAGAAAACAAGTAAAAATATGCTTGCGATGTATTTCCAATTTTGGAGTTGTTGCAGCCTTATATATTAAGCAAAGCCCAAGAAATATACTTAATAAATTTGTGAATTCAAAGTACAGCTTATCATTTAATCACTAAAAGATTAATTAAAAACCATAATATCTCTGATCATTTCTTTAGAAGTCAACTTTAACTTCTGGACTTCATAGGAACAACCACAGGGATTTCAAAAGTTGGATATGATTCTAATAGTTTTTTTATATATGCAATATTTTTACTTGATGAAAAAATATGATGTTGGAGAATAGATCTCACCAAAGGTGTTAAGTTAATTTTTTTTTTTGTGGAAATTAGTTATGGACTCAATAGATACTTACACCAATAATATAATTTAAAAAAAACATTTTGCATAACATATTATATTTATATTAGTATTACTTATTGTTTTGAAATATTAACTGCAAAATTTACTTTAATTTTAGTTTTTTATTTCTTTGGTTAATTTACTTATACTTTATGCTAAGATTTATACTTAAGTGAATTGACTAGATAATTATCTCGTATATCATTAGGTCTTAATTAGGTTAAATTTAAGTCTATATAAATGAACTCAAAAAAATTTAGTTTGATAAAGATAATTTCATCTCTAACTTATTTTATAAACACTCCTACTTGCTATATTTATGATTGTTAGGATAATATTATAAGGAAAAAAAACATTAAGTGCATAAATCTTTAGGTCTTCTTAGAATAAAAATTGGTGATCCACGATTAAGAAGAAACATAAGTTATAAAGTGGATTGTCCGACTGAGATAGGTCCCAAGAAGAACTACCATGACAATGACACTTAAGCACTTGTGTCTTTCAAGAGCTTAATACTTGTGGGACTATGAACTGACTAACCAAGACAAGTCCCAAGAAGGACAACTCTAACACTTAAGCACTTACACCTTTCATAATTAGTGTTTGCGGGGTTGTGAACCATCTGACCGTAATAGGTTTCTAGAGACATGTCCAACTCATCCTAAGGTCCGACTCACTTACATGGACTAATTGAGTTATCTTCAAGTTCCAATTCCTAATGGTTGACTGACTCATCTCAAGAGTCGATCAAGTTAAGCTTAGCAATAGCCAGGTGGTACACCATGTCTCTGACATGTCAGAGGCGCATAACAACGTACTTGTACTGCATATGAAACTGGCAGGATCATATGTACATAGACGTGGCCCCTAAAGGGTTAATTTTATGAGGACACGTGTAAAGAGTTGTCAATGGACACTTTATATAAATAGAGATCGATGAGCTCCATAGTTCACCTCAGGTTCTTGGTTAGACAGAGCTAGGGGAAGGCACTAGCAGAGGCTTGAGCTAGGGCTATTATGTTCTATCTTTGGTGTTCTTTGACTTGAACATAAAGGAATTGACTATGCAGTTTTAGAGTTTGGTATTGTTGTGGTATTTTACAAGGATAAAAGAAGGCTTAGAGAGGTTGATATGGTTTGGGTTATATGATTTTGGGGTGAAGAAAGTCTCTTAGTTAAAGAAATTGATTGAAATTGCATTATTTTGTTGTTTCTTTAATTTTCAGGATTTATGAAAAAATGTGGTTGTGTCATCTCAATAAATGCCAATTAAAACAAACTAAATTTTACCAATGAAGGAAATAACATGAAAAGTAATCTTATGGGACTATTTGAAACTTTTTCCTGCGACTAAATTTGGTTGAGTATTTTTTTTAGGAAACAAATTAAGCCTTTACTCTAAATTCAGTTTGTTTTACAAAGAAATTTGTGGACGCTTTTGTTCTAAACAAAATAGAGTTCGCTATCCTTCACATAAAGGCACAGATTAACAATTCCCAATTGTACTTCCTGAAATAAGTGTACTAGCGTGTAACTGAAGGAACTCTCACCTCTGCAAAGTGTAGTAGCAAAACTTTTAAAGAGGACCACACTTTATTAGCATCTGCTACATGATTAGAATTTGTTCTCCTTCAGTTTTTCTTTTCCATGCCATCTTTTTTTACCTTTTTTGTCTTGTGTTTTAATAAATGTCATAAAATAACAGCATTAAACCAAACACAGAAGCATACACCTAGGAATATATCAGGATAAGCCAACCCAAGCTCACTTGGGTGATTCCTTTTAACCACTTAAGAACCAGCACTTGTTGCTTTGCTTGCTTGGATCTTTGTCACAAAATGCTTGAAGTTGATACCCTCGTGAGATTTTGACTCAATATGCACATACTATCCAATAACATGTCCTGACTAGTAACCATGCTGGCTGACTTTAATTATGAAGCAAAAAAGGCCATATGGCTGACTTTTTTTTCTCGTTAAAAAGTTTAAACTCTTTTATGATTGAACAAATAATGGACATTTCAGGGTCTATGCACCTTCTAATTTAGCACTAAACCAATTTAGAAAATCTAGTAGTCCCCTTAATATTCGGATTGTTCCTAATTAAATTCAGTTAATTAATTTTTTGATTGTGATATGTCAATACAATCAAAAGGAAGTGACGAAGTGATTTGGTATGTGCTGTTTATTATTTGCAAATGGGTATGGTGTTGAATCATAAAAGCAGGCACGAATTAAAGAAAGAAAAGGGAAGGTACTAAATTTCGGGGCGATGCTGATTTGGGGTCTTTGTAGATCATTGACAACTCTTTTGGCTTCTAATCGTAGTAGTAATTTTTAAATTATATTATTATATTCCAACAAGATAAGACATGTCTAATTCGTAACTTCCGACTCATCAATCCAACACCCTCAATTATTTTATCGTAGCGAAGCTTCAACATCACAATGGCTTCATCACCCCATTACTGGGGAAAATTATAAACTTTCTTAAGAAGGGGCATTAGAGTGAGAGATTCTAATATCTAAGAATAAGCACAAGTGGCTCTAAATGCACTTGTTACTGTGCATAGACGTAGCCACTCACAACTAGACACCACACAACACATCATATCTTTGTTAGAAACTGATTTAAAAACTCAATATCACACTTCTTTCTCTTTTATATTTCCCCCCTTAACTTTTTCTCACCATTATTGACAGCTTTTGTGGACCCCTTAAACTTCCAGAATAGGAGTATTACATTATTATTATCAATAAAAATAAAAAGATTGTGCACAAGCAGCGACAACTCGATCCACTATCTTTTGTAGGGTGTATTTAGTCCTTTTCTAAGTGTTGAGCATAACTTTTTTGTTTACTTAAAAATGTGCCGCTACCATGCGTTATTTGCCGTGACTTCTCTGAGTAACAACAAAATGAAGTCCATCTTATGTCTTGGATGGACCATACCGTGATCAATCCCACATTTACTGTGTCAGTATGCTTGTGTCTCTGTGTATGCATGTAACTTGTGGCCTATACACACTAGATCTTTTCCCATATCAAATTTGTGGCTGCTAAAACACCGAAAGTCCAAGATCAATGAATGTAGCAATCTACTACTGCTACACAGTTTGCAGGATCCAGTATGGGAGCCTATAACTCTAATGAGTAAAATGCCTTCTGTGATTGGGAACAGGGACCGAGAACAACCAATTAATGTGCAATCACTGAATTTTAACTGAAGTATATTTTTCCCACTCAAAATAATTATCGTCATAAATTATTTTACGTAGATCAAGAAAAAATAATAAATAAATAAAGAAGAATAATAATTTTATAAAATTAATTTTACATCTTTATTAATATATTTTTAGATTTTGTAGTTTATTATTAATATAAAAGAGATATAAGTGAAAACAAATAATTAACTTTACATTAAAAAATTAAAATGATAATGGAAATAAAATGTTTTCTTATTCAACAATTATAAAGAGACAGAGAGAGTATTTTTCTTTGCCAAAATTCATATTAGAGTTTAATTCTATGAGTTTACACTGACAACTAAATCATGTTAATTAAATATGCCTTTTTAAGGTAGATAGCGTAAAAAATATTTCATCCGTTCTAAAACAATGATCTTTCCAGTTTATTGTTTTTGTTCCAAAATAATATTTTTTATGCCTCTAATTATAATATCTTTTTTAAAATTTTGTTTGTCTTTTTTTATAAGACTCTTGTGTAATTTCTAGATGTATTAATTATTTTTTTCTTCATATTATTCCTTAATTATTCTCTCTTCAAACATGAGAAACAAATAAGTGGATAGAGAGAGAAGAAAAAAATAATTTTGGAATTATAATACAAATAGTTAACAAATTTAATGCAATAACTATTTTTTCTTAAGATACGCGAATTAATTGAAAAAGTCTTATAATTATGGACGGAGTATTAGTCATAATTAACAAGATCAATTAATATTTGGATTGAAAAGAAACATTTGTCATAAAATTAAGTTGGTAGATAATACAATGAATTGTTATTGGTGGCTAGTGAGATAACTTATGAGAAAAATAGTTGAAAATTTAAGGATATTTTATTCTAAATCTTTATAAATTGAATGCTTCCTTAATTAGTGTGCCACAAACTTAAAAAAATCATTATTTTGAATCAAAGGATGTAATAAATTTACCAGTTTGTAAATGAATGATGATGTAAATTTTTACATGATCACTACATTGACTATTTTATTACTCTTATTACAAGTATATTCCTTCTCAGGTCTCAAATATATGGGAAAAAATAACACACTAACTAAAAAAGTTAGTTAATCACATTTAATTGCATTAATTTTAATCAAAAATATTTTTTTTCAACTTATCATTCATTGAAATTTGGTATCAAGTATAAAAAAAAGAGTCATTGAAACTAACATCTCAATTAAATGAAGAACATTTTAAAGATAATAACATTAAATAAGATAAAGTTAGTTGAAATTTTTTTATATTTAAGACACAAAAATGTGTGTTTTTCTTATATTTAAGATCAAAAGTAGTATTTTTTTGTGTTATTGGGTAACATCATACTACTATAATTGAATCTTTTAAAAACTTGGAGACCAAATTGAATCTTTTAAAGTAATTGAGAAATCAAATTGATCATTAAGTTTAGTTCCCAAATTTAAAAAGTTTCACTTTTGTTCCTTAAAATATTTATGTTAGACCAAGTTATTCTTTCTTTCATTTTATCACAATAATTTGGTCAAATTGATGATAGATGAAAAACTTAAAGACATGTTATGTCATGACTGTCTATTATGTGAGAAAAAATTAACACTAGTATAATAATTAAAAGAAACTAACAGAAGGATAATTTTAGCTTAATAGAAACACTTTAAGAGACCAAAGTGTAATTTTTTAAACTAAGCCAAAACCAAAAATTCATGTAAGCAACCAAAATTATATTTTAGAAAAAAAATTCTTTAACACCAATTTACAAAAGTGGAATATTTCACTACTAGAAAATGTAGATTTAACATCGTTAGGTTAACATTGATTTTCGATAAAAACCGATGTTAACATAAAAGTGGTGGCATAATTGTAAATAATGTGTATTTGTTCACATCGGTTTTGTATTAAAAATCGATGTTAACGTTAACATCACTTTGGTTAACATCAGTTTTGTATTGAAAATCGATGTTGAACCTACATTTAAAAATATCAAAACACGAACCCTATTTTCCTTGCGCTCTCTTCTTCTCCATCTAAGCTCTGTCTTCGCGACTTGTTTCTCTGCATGTTTTGTATTAAATGGCATGGCTGATTTTCGCTCACCTCGCATGTCTGAGTTTTTGCCAAGTGCCATGGCCGAGTGGCATGGCATGGCCTCGACTATGGTGGCCCCAACATGTTCTTGGCTAGACCTCACATGGCTGAGTTTTGATAATAACATTTAGCAGGTTAATGTGCTAGAGTTTCTGTAGTAGCAATGTTTAAGGAATGGAAACTTTTTTGCAACGACATGTTTAGGCTTCTATTTAGGGCTTGCAAACTTTTGTGCTGGCCACTGGCTAGTTTTGCTTTGGATTAGAAACTTGTGAAATCTTCAACTGCTATGCTTTAATTCTTTATTTTGTGAAATTTGTTATTGTTTTGAAACTTTGCAGGTCAACTTGTACTCCTTATTGGATTGGCCTGTCTTTTCCAAGGCTTCCTTATCTATTTTAATCTCAGGTACAATGTCCAACTCTTGCATTGGTAGGTTGAATTTCATGTCATTGAAGGTTTCCATTTCATCCATTACCCCACCAAGATGTGATGATATAATTTCATTCTTCTTTGAAGAACCTAACACTGCATTTTGAGCTGGACTTGCAATTTGTGAGGAAAAAAGTTGCTCAATCAATTGTTGTTGTCCAATACATTCTTGTAGTTGTACACAAACAACCTCACTTAATTTGTTGTGGTATCTACTAACAGTAATACTCTCATAATTATCCACTATTTTTGTATACATGTGATCGAATCTTATCTCTCAAAATGAATGAATCATTTTTGATCTTTTTACACATAAAACTATCTTTGTTTCCTCTACAATATTTTCCTTTCTTCCTTAAGCTTTGATGCTCTAGTTTGATATCTAACAAAGACATTAAAAAATTATAAATAATTGGAACACAAACAAAATGCAAGGCTGCTACTAGGTGGATTGTTGTTAAAGTAAGTCATTTAAACAATGCTTCTAATTTGTATTTTATTATTGTGTAGACTAATTTGTACTTAACATTGAATATCCAAATTTCATAATGTATTTAGTGTAATAGACAAAAAGGAATCACTGAATGCAGGTATTACGTTATGCACTGGATGTCAACTATAATCTTAGTAAGTTTCAAGAATAATTGGGAAAAGATAATTGTTTAATTCAAACATATTTCATTTTTTTGTAATTGATATTATATATTATTAACTTATGTTTTATTATATCATGCAGTATTTCAATGATGCTAGACCATTAAAACCAGAGAGATTGAAGGCACTTCGCATCTAGTGGGCAAACTACTATTTGAAAGTTAAAAATGAAACAATCAATGTTTAAGTAATTTTGGAATTATAGTTTAGTTAATTTTCGTTTTTTACAATTCATGTAATGTATGCACATTAAATATTCTTTTAATTCATAGTAAATATTCAATTTTATGGAATTTATGCTAAAAACTGTCTGAAAACAAACTGTCTGAAAACAAAGTGGTATCAGAACAGGTTTCTTGTAGAAAGTTTAGAAACTTCAAGAAATATGGTCTCAGCAAATTTCTTATTCCCAGAAGGAAATTCCATCAATAAGCCTCCTATCTTTAATGGAGAGGGTTACCACTACTGGAAAACCCGTATACAAATCTTCATTGAAGCAATAGATTTAAACATTTGGGAAATCATAGAAATAGGACCTTATGTACCCACCATAGTAGATGGAAGCACAACAAGTGAAAGCACAACAATAGAAAAACCTAGAGATAAATGGTCTGAAGAAGATATAAGAAGAGTTCAATATAATCTTAAAGCCAAAAACATCATTACTTCAGCCCTAGGAATAAATGAATATTTTAGAGTCTCAAACTGTACAAGTGCCAAGGAGATGTGGGACTCACTTCAACTCACACATGAGAGCATAACTGATGTTAAGAGATCTAGGATTAATACTCTAACCCATGAATATGAACTTTTTAGGATGAAAACATACAAGATATGCAGAAAAGATTCACTCACATAGTTAATCATCTTGCATTACTAGGAAAAACATTTCCTAATAAGGATTTAATAAATAAAGTTCTAAGATGTCTAAATAGAGAATGACAGCCAAAGGTAACTGCCATTACTGAATCTAAAGATCTATCTAGTATGTCTCTTGCCACATTATTTGGAAAGTTTCAGGAACATGAGATGGAATTGCAAAGACTCAATCAAAACGAAGAGAGTGACAAAAGAAAAAAAGGGAATAACACTTAAAGCTTCATCCTCTTTCCAAGAAGATATTGACAACGAGGACTCGGATGATGAAGAAGACTTCTCTCTATTTGTGAAACGATTTCACAAATTTGTCAAAAGAAGAAGAAATCAAAGATCTCAAAATTTCAATCAAAACAAGGGATCACAAGAGACTTCTCCAACCCTAAGGTGTTACAAGTGCAACCAACCGAGACATATAAAGGCAAATTATCCAACAAATGAGCAATGGACTGAGAAAACTGAAAAGAAAAATTATGGAGAAAGGAAGGCTAAGAAAGCCTACATTGCTTGGGACGATAATGATTCATCTGATGGCTCTGAGAAAGAAGAGATCAACCTCTTAACAAAGAACTATGAAAGCGAAGAAGATGATTCTCAAGAAATCAAAGACTAAAGCAAAAGAGTAGAATGTTTTCTAAAAGCATCTTCTTGACAACATTATTAGTAACATCTCAAAGGAGGTAACATCTGAACTATCTGAAAGTTTGATTATTGCATTCGGTTAAGTTTTATTATTGTGGCTAATTAAAGATAATTCCAAAATTGTTTGATTATGTTAAAATTTATTATGATTAATTAATTATATTTAGTTTAAAGATTTGAATATACATGATTGATTGAATTTTTAGTTGATTATGCTTGAAATTGATTATGTATGATTTGACATGATTGAATTCTATTAAAATTATATTGATATGCTAAAATAATTGAAATGTTATGAGTTATCATGTATGTGTTCATGACTATTTTTTTTTTAATTTAATTAAGTTCTGATTCTCTGGTAATCGATTACCACTATGAGTAATCGATTACAACAAAACAAATTTCTTGTAATCGATTACAGTTCACACGTAATCAATTACATATATAGTATTAGTTCTGGTAATCGATTACAATAACTGTGTAATCGATTACAACACTTCTCCTTTTATAAATACAAAACGCCAGAAACGTAGTCTTCGCGTTTTCTTCTCCGCGACATACCTCTTTTACCCAAAACTTCAAAATCACATAACTTCTTCATTTCTCAGCCAAATCATTTCCCACAAAGCCCATTCTTCATCATTTTCAATTCTTTTTCATCTCTACCAATTAAAATCCTTAGAAAACTCCTACAATGACAGAACCATCAAAGAAGCGAAAGAGGGCTTCAACCTCTACCGTGGCCATCAGAACTCGACGCCATGGAGCCTCTGGAGCACAGCCAACATCAATTGTTCCTTCTATATCATCTTCTACGTTGTTCTCTTCGGAAGAACAATGTATCCGATACACTTCCCTTTTCTCTTCTCGTTCCATCATAGACCCTAAGTTTATATACTTGGCATTCTTTGATGATGAAATGTTTGATTGTTTTCAAGCATTTCAGAACTCCGGGATAATCCATTTTATGTCTTTAAAACTTCCTTATTATCTTGATTTAGTTAGAGCCTTTTATTCAAATTTAGATATTCATAATGATACTCTAATTTCTGAAGTATATGGCATAAAGATGATCATTGATGAACCTCTTTCCTTTGAGTTAAACCAATTGTCTAGTGATGGTGTACCATTTGAGGGAACCATTAATGAAGACTAGAAGTTTGATTTCTCCAGTCATGATGCCCACAGGATGGTTTGCACCAATCAAGCGGATATGACCGGCATATTACTTGTCGGATCATTGGCATTTGAATGCTGCATCATGCACTACTAGATTGTGCGAATCCTCCTTCCCCGATCATCTAATCTTGCTCAGGTCTCTGAGGAAGACCTGATAGTTATGTGGGCTTTCTTAACCGATCGTCAAATCGAATGGGCCCACCTTGTCAGATATCGCATGCATAAGGCATTGCGATCAAATGCTTTTCTTCCTTATCCCCATTTGATTACTCTATTCTTGCATCATTTCGATGTTCCTCTTGGCTCTGAGACATTTTTTCAAGTCAAGAGATCATTTTCTATTGGGACGGGGGTAGTTACTTCCTTCGGATACCGCAAAGAGCGTGATGGCTCTTGGGTGAAGAAGGGCGCTCCTGCACAGGCAGCAGATGACCGCTCTCCATCACCACCTCCTCAGAGAGATGACTCTTCATCCCTTATGCAAAGCGTTCTTGACAAACTGGATGGACTACACACCTTCGTCGGTGAGCGTTTTGACTCCTTGGACAGCTGCATTGATGCCATTGATGCATGGTTTGCAGGAATGGATACACGCATCACTCAGCTTGAGGAGGATGTGAGTTTCATCTGTCAGTGCTTTGACCTTCCACCACCACTTTCATAGATTTAGATTATTATTAAATTTTAAGTCGTGTATTTGGCTATGTCTTATGACATAATGTTAGTTGTTTGTTTTCTGAACTTGGTTACCTTATTTACTTATTTGGTACTTAGTTGATTATGACTAAACTTGGCTATTAAGTTGATATGTTTAAACTTGGTTACTATGTTGATATATGACTGAAATTTATGAATGTGGTATTAAAATTATGCTTTGTGTATGTTTTAAAATTATTTATGTATGATTTTTTTTTCTCACTTTGGCTTTTTGATGTTGCCAAAGGGGGAGAGAAAATGAGTATTTTAGAAATCAAGATATTATATTTACTAAGTTTTAAATTAAACATAAATTCAAAAAGAAAGGGGGAGAAAGAGATGAGTGAACGATAGATCAAATATTGCATATATTCTCTTGATTTCAGGATTTGTCATCATCAAAAAGGGGGAGATTGTAGAAGCAAAGCTTCCAAGATTATTTTGATGATGCCAAAGATTTTCCAAACAAACAAGATTAAAGAAATCATGAAGATTCAAGTGAAGATTCAAGAGAAGACTCAAGATATGCAAGAACCTCAAGAAAAGCATCAAGATAAGTATAAAAAGAATTTTTCAAAGAAAAGATTGAATAACACAATTTGTCCAAAAGAATTTTGCAAAGAAAAATCTTTTACCAGAGTTTTCTCTCTGGTAATCGATTACCATAAGGCAGTAATCGATTACCAGAAGCTCAAAACAGTTTTGTAACTATTTTACAAAGTAGTAATTGATTACCATGGGCATGTAATCGATTATCAATGTTTTTGAATGTTGAAATTCAAATTTTAAGAGTCATAACTTGTGATAAAATATTTTCAAACTTGTGTAATCGATTACATAACATTTGTAATCGATTAACAGTGTTTCTAAACATTGGTTTTCAAATCTAAACATGAAGGGTCACAACTTTTAAAGTGACTAGTTTTGAAGAAATTGCCAAGGGTCACAAATTTTAACATGGTTTCTTCAAGAGCCATCAAATGGCTATAAATATGTGACCATGGCACGAATTTTATAACTGATTCCATTCATTCATTCTAAACATCTTTCTAAGAGTTTTTGTTCAACACTTGCTTTGTCAAAAAAAGTTCACTGGGCAAAAACTTGTGCTATTCTATTTTCCTCTCCTCCTTCATTCTTACAAAAAGTTTTTCAAGAGACCTACTCTTGGTGACTATTTTCAAGAGAATGTCTTTGATGTGCCATCATTTTCTTCTATTTTCTAAACCCTTTTTGCACCATTTTAATTACTGATTGGTTTTAATTGTCAATTAATCAGGCAGTTTTATTATTTGGGCTCATTTAGCTAATTTGATGTTTTTAATCTAATTTCAGTAATTAATGAAACATTGGGCTTAATCTGGATTTTGGTTATGGACTTGAAGAGGGAAAATAAAGCAGCGCTTACCTTAGTTAATTTTTAATTAGGAAATTTCGCAATTTTATTTTATGTTGTTCAGTGTTTATTTCGTTTTGGGTCAGAGTATTGTAAATAGGGCCCAGTGACTTTGAGTGACTCTTTTTAAATAGCAGCCTTGGGCTTCGTGCAAGGCATTCTATTTCTGCTATTTTCATTATTCAGAGCTTTGGTTTTAGGTTTTCACGTTTTTCTGTTGCCTTGTTACGGTTTTCGTTCTTAATGCAAATTTCCGTTTTCTGCTTCTAATTACGAATTCATTCTTGCTTCTTCTTCTACTTTCATTTACGTTTCTGTCTCATTTACGTTTCCGTTCATTTATGTTTCTACTTCATGTTTCATTTGCGTTTTCTGTTTGAATCCATGGAAGGCTAGATTTTCTGGTATTGTTTCCTTTTGAGGACTAAGCCCAACTCTCTTTGAGGTTTCGCTTGTAATGTGGTTTCCTGGCAGTTTTCCCTTCACCAGTTATCCCAACTTCGTGAATATTAATTAGTGCACGCTTCGTGTTCGATTAATTGCCTCTGAGCCTAACTTGCGTTCATGCTTAATGGACGAAGGGCTAACTGGTGTATGTGGTGCCTAATCACGTATTGCAAACCCTAAGTTTATTTTCGCTTAGTAAATTGAAATAGGGTTGGATTAAGTGGTTGACTGTTAGGGACGAATTCTCCATAACCCAGGATAAGAGAATGGCTTCTGAATCAGAGGAAACAACCCATTTTTAATATTAGTAGTTTCGTATTCCAGTTACTTGTTCTGCTCTTTAATTACCAAACAACCAAACCCCCCCTTAATCGTTACTATTACTGCAAGTATATTATGAACATTTGGTTTGTCACTGCTCGTTGGGAAACGACCTAGGATCACTTCCTAGTTACTGCATTTTCATGTTTATTTGATTCGGGTCCGGCCTCGATCAGTCTTCTTGGTTGAACACTGAACACAAGGGACCAACGTTCCTTGGGTTCATTGCAAGAAGCAAGATTTGCTTCTTGGTTGATCACTAGACACAAAAGACTAACGTTTTTTTAGGTTCATTGCAAGAAGTGGGTACAACTTCTTGGTTATTATAACTAGACACAAGGGACCAACGTTCCTTGGGGTTCATTGCAAGAAGTGGGCATAACTTCTTGGTTGTAATCACTGAACACAAAGGAGGAGATTCCTTTGTGGTTCATTGCTTGTAAAAGATTTTACAAGGATGGTGGAAATCTCAAGCGGGTTGTTTGGGGACTAGACGTAGGTACGGGTTGTGACCGACCCAGTATAAATCCGATTTTGCATTCTCTCTTCCCTTAATCTCTTTTACTTTCTGTTGTGTTTATATTTCTTTAAGTTACTTTCCCTCATTTATTATTCCAGTAACTTAATAACAAAGAGATAATTGAATCTAGGGAATAATAAAAAAAAGGGAAATTTTCAATTAGGAATAGTCAACGAAATCTTAATTCAACCCTCCCCTTCTTAATATTTCTGAGGTCGCTTGTCCAACAGCTAGACCATTGAAACCAGAGAGATTGAAGGCGCTTCGCATCCAGTGGGCAAGCTACTATTTGAAAGTTAAAAATGGAACAATCAATGTTTAAGTAATTTTGGAATTATAGTTTAGTTAATTTATATTTTTTACAATTCATGTAATGTATGCACATTAAATATTCTTTTAATTCATAGTAAATATTCAATTTTTATGGAATTTATGCTAAAAACAAACTGAAAATTATCTACTGTGGCTCTGATTTTAAATTTGCAGGTTAATTTGGGGTAATTAAAAAAATAGACAATATATTAAAAAAAATCTAAAAAACATCGGTTTTTACAAAAACCGATGTTAAGACTAAAAACCGATGTTGGGGAGTACAAATCAACATCGCTTTATTCTAAAAACTGATGTTGTATGTATATATTAACATCAATATTTTTAAAAATTGATGTTGTATGTATAAGTTAACAAACCGATGTTGATTTGTAGATATTTGACTTTTTTTATAATTCTTACTATACAACATCGATTTTTGTTGTCATTTTTATGTTAATATTGGTTTTGAAAAACCAATGTTAATGGTATTACTTTCAATGTTGATACTTTCAACATCGATTAATAATCAATATTAAAAGTCCTTAATAACCGATGTTAAAATCTTATTTTTTATTAGTAGTGTTTGAACGAAATCTCTACGTACTCTTACCAATGGAATTCTGATAATGTATTTGCAAGAAATTGAACACTCAATAGCATAGTTGTGAGGATATGAATGGAGGATGAAATAAGAGAGAACCTTATTTAACCAACTTGGATCCGCCTAGTAGAGGAATTAAGTAGTATAAACAAGTTTTTATAAGTTTTAACCTTTTTGTTACTATTGTAAATAAATATAGAATCTTACTTGAGATCTTATTTAGCCTATTTATATCATTCTCGATTAAATTATTAGGTGTTTCTTATGTGAGGGAAATATCGCCTTACACAAATCCTACAATAATCAGCACCTAGCTAGTTATTAGATTTCTTTACTAGACCAACACATAGACTACTTAATGTACCAAATTGGCCCAATTTCTATATAAAAAAGAGAGTCTAGAACACATAAGAGAAAGAATTTCATTATTTGACTTCAAGAAATTAACATCATGTATAATTAAAAATAACTGGAAAATTAAAAAGAATGATTTTGATTTTCCCACTTTTATATTCAAGAAATATTTTCTTAAAAGAAGCAAGAGATCATTGATCATTGGACTTTGTTGGACTGCAGAAGACCTTTTGGTACAGATCACCCAAAAATTTTCCTCTCTTCATTGCAGCATTATGTTTTACCTACAACGATTCCAATACGTATTGTTTCTCAACTTTGGTGCCACGTATGTGAAGTGTAAAAATATAATAAAATGCAATCTGACTCTAACAGTACATAACCCTTTTAATAGTCAAGGGTCCATTCCAAATCCACCACTGATAGCACCTATTATATAGATGCTATAAGTAGTGTAAATCACAAGACAAGTAGGAATCTGAAGCCATAAATTGCCAACACCACCAGAGATGACATTAGCATTGTCCCAATTCCCCGCTCTTGAAGTATATGCAAAACTCGGTGGGAACGCAAGACATGGCGTAGTGCTGAGTTCATAAAGACAACAACAAACACTTCACCAAATAATATTCAGCTCCCACTTTCCTAGTTCCTTTCCCCTTGTACTCAATCAATCACACCCCTTTCCTCTTTCTTTGTCCTTATTATTTAAGGCCAATCACTTATCCCTCTACCGCAAAAACTATTCTCTAATTACTATGACCTTCATAAGGGAGGATGATGATGATCAAGTTGATGATGATCATGATCATGATCATGTGGATGGTGGTGGATCACAAAACAGTGCCAGCAACATCACTGAAATTGTGACCACCCCAGAAGGGGAAAACTTAGGAGAATGGCTGAGTCTAGGCCTCAAAGGAGACATCAACATGCCAGCAGAAGAACAAAACTCATCATCAAGGCCTCTCCACAGCAACAACAACAAGGTATTCTCATGCAACTTCTGCATGAGAAAGTTTTACAGTTCACAAGCCTTAGGGGGTCACCAGAATGCACACAAGAGGGAGAGAGAAGCTGCTAGAAGCTACCACCAATCTCATCATCACAGAATTGGGTTTTCTTACACTACTTCTCTGGCAACTAGGTCACTGGGAATTAAGCCTCACTCTCTTGTGCACAGGCCTAACAGAGAAAGGTCTGCTATGGTGGCTAGATTCAGTAGTAGTGATGCCATTAATGTTGGGGTTGGATCAGTGGCATCATCATGGACACCCTTTATGCTTGAACAAGCTGTGGATTTCTATTGGCCAGGTAGCTTTCGTGGGGACTTATTGCCAAAGCAAGAATCATCAGATGTTAAGAAGATTGACTTAGATCTTCGGCTCTGATACATTAATTTGGTCCAACTTCTATGCTCAGAGTCCTGGTTTAAACCACTACTGCTGCTGCTTTTTCTTAATGGTTTCCCCCTATGCTATATATGATGCCACTTGTGCTAATAAAATGTCAAGGATATTGTTGTAATTCAGTAGTTGTACTTGTACTAATTGGTTTGAGAATGGAAACAATTCCATGTCAATGTGTATTAATTGCAAGTTTGCTACATTAAGAGTGTGTGTATCATTTCCATGTTTAAAAAATAACTTTGTGGTTTTGAAAATATAATTAAATAAGGTTGCTCGAACAGTTGGTAGATAGTGATGTAAGATATATAGTAAATTATGAAATTAGGAGAGAAGTTGAACAAGATGAAAATAGAAAAAGATAGGAAAATATCTTTTTAGTTGTTTTCTTTTTTGCTTTTTGGTTTTTCAATTATTTTTAAAATGACTTTTAAAACTTAATAGATTATAGATGAAAAATTGATTGATATGATAATCAAAGTGTATGAAACTCTTATAAGAAATATTTTTTAAACACAAAAAGGATCAGAAAGAAAATCAAACTAGCCATAAAACTTTCCCCTTTCCCCCCTTCGGCCTTTTTTCTTATGAAATATCGGATTCTTACTCCAAGGATATATAAAATCAAGGTAATTTTTTTAATGACTTTAACAACATCCCTGCGCATTTTTGTTGTTGATAAATTAAATGAGAATGAAAATAAAGGAGTAAGACTGATTTTGGACATAAGAAGGGAAGGTAGAGGACAAGAAAATGGAACCATGTTGATTTCCCAAATCTACTGAAAGTACACCTATATCCAACATGCAAGCGACAATGTTGCATCAGTTCACACGGGTTAGGAATGTACAGCTACAAAAATAATAAAGCTAAGTGTTTGTATGATTGGCGTCCAGTGTTAATTTTACACATTGTCACATACATTTTAGTAATACAAAGAATAAGCTACAAAAAGTGTATGATGTGATAAAGAATACAAAGAATAAGCTATAAAAAAAGTGTTATATAAAATATATGCTGTAACAATATAAGTGTTCTTAAATTAAATCTTTCTATTACCTTCAGAATGTCCTTTACAGACTATTTTTATTTCTAATTGAAAGCGTTAAAAAAGAAAACAGAAAGAGTGTTTTTTAAACAATAGATTTTAAGTGAGTTAATTATGTTTTCTTTCATATAAGTTATTTTTATTTTGGTTCTTATAAATTTTTTGTTTATTTTTAATTCTGATAAGCTTACACTTTTAAAAAAATTTGGGAACTATAAAAAATTAAAATCTTACAGGACTAAAATTAAAAAAAAAACACAGACTTATAAAAATTAAAAATGAAAAAAAAAACTCATAAGAATCAAAATGGAAAAATCACCAACTTATCAAAACTATTTTTTTTAAAAAAGAAAACATTATAGAGACCAAAAATAAAATAAAAAAACGATAACCTAGAGGGACATAAAGAATATTTAAGCCATTCATTCACTTTATTGTTTTTACATTTGTGTGTGACCATCATATTACTTCTTCTTTTTGGGTCTTTAAACAGGGAATCCTAATAAAATAAACTGGGAATTTCTATTCTCACCCTTTTGCTATTATCACTCCATGTGTTTAAAAATATTTTTGTTCCAAAAATACCCTTTTGATAGGAATATGATTTTGTTGTATAAAATGTTCAATGGAAATATGGAATCATATTTTAGTAGTAGTATAAGGGTTAAAAAAATTAAGTAGCAAAAATGTAATCTCATTATATATTTTATACAGTAGAATCCTATTTTCGTTGCTTAGTACTTTTACCCCTTATACTACAATGGAAATATGATTTTATTGCATAACATATAACAAAATTATATTTTGGTTATATAAAATGCAAAATAAAAATATTTTTTCATTGTACATCTTTGTCAAACACTACGAAAATGTGATTCTATTGTGTATTGTTACACAACAAAATTACATTTTTGTTGGACTTGAACTCAAAAAAAAAAAATGTACCTCAACATCAAAAGTGAAGAAGGATGTGAGAGTGTGAAGAAAAAATGGAGAAAGAGAAGAAGGCAGTGAAAGTGGGTGGAGAGTGGAGGAGGGGAAGATTGAGAGGAAGGGAGGTGGGAATGCTTCCAAGGGTAGATAGGTCTTTTCAATAGTTTTTGAAAAAGAAGAGGTGAGAATATCAACTAAGAAATGATAATAAAAATTGCCTAAAAACCCTAACCAAGGCCCAACAGAGCAAAAATACAAAATAATGCACGACCAATTATTAAATATACCTCCCAACATTGTTTAGTGTACCTCCTTTCTACCTATTCTTCCCAAAGTACCCCTTATTCTAAAAATAATATTCAAACATGTTAGGAATAAACTCTCACTTTCATTCACACCAACAAATATCGTCTGAACAAGTCATCGATCCCTAATTTTAGAAGAAGGGAAAACTAACTTGATTTCGTTCTCAATAAGAAGTCACTCAACTCCCATCCATTTAATCCAAAAATAATCGCTCGGGACACACCACCATGTGTCTGTTACAGATGGAATCATCATGCATTTGGCCCTCATCACCATCAACACCATCTAATCATTCAGGCTTGAGGATTTAGTAATTCTTTGTTTTGTTCTCCAAGTTATTATTTTTTTTATTAGTCAATTTGTTAGATTTTGTTGGTGGAAGAAATTTGAATCCACAATTTCTTCCTTCTCCCTTTAACCACCAAGTCAACCTTTATAACTCCTCTCCAAATTGTTATTGTTGTGCTGGATTTCGTTTTTAATCAAGGGTCGACTTGGGTGGTGTTGGACTTTATCTTCCTTTCCATTATATTTATCAATTGTACGTGAAGTTGGGTTTTGAAATGTTAAATAGAGAAGAAGATAAGTCCCAAGAAGAAACATGTAGAATCATCTTTGTGCTCTTTGAAGGTTTTCTAACAATTGGAACTCTTGATGCAGAAATAGTCACCAATGTGGAAAGAACACCGTGGTCCTCATTATTATGCAATGCCATTCTGAAATTGTTCAGGTGGGTCTAAAAATTGTTCACGTGGATGACCCTCACTAGGAAAAAGGGGGTACAAAAGTGTATTTTGGATAATAAAATATAAGCAAAAAGGAAAAGGGAGGTAAAATTCTAATTGGCGGAGGTACACTTATCAATAGCCTAATAGAGATATGAAACTTAGAACATAGAAGACCCACTTGCTTGCTACTCATCACAGAACTTACACCTAGGTTTGGGGATTTACAAACAGAACGAGAACATTGAAAAGCACTTGCAAACGCAACAAATGTCATTATGTCCCGGCAAAGATATATGCATTTGGGCTCTTGTCATAGTGGATCTCAATTATCTGCTCTAAATTCAGTAAATCGGAGATCAATTTCAGTTTTGCTCCTGCATTTCACTTTACCCCAGCAATTAGTTCGCACCCAAAAACGCAAAAAATAAAGTCATAGGAGGATGAGGGTAAATATAGAAAGCCAACCAAGCAATCAAAAACCATTTTCTATCCAATTTTTTTTTTATAAAAAAAAACAACTACTAAGTTATGTAGGTGTAGGATAACTGAATAAAAAATAATATAAACAGATAAGTTCTTCACAAAAGTTTCACCAACACCTGTGCAATATATGAGATGATAGATGTACTTCAAGTTTATTTTTCTGAAAGTTCTAAATGAGTTTATTCTGTAGTTAGTGAATGTTTTGTAAGAATAAAACATAAGCATAGCTTCTCTATACTGATTTATTTATTTGAGTTAATTAAGTTTTTAGTCTCGAAATTTTTTTAAAATTCAATTTTTAGTGTTTAAATTTTGTCTAACTGATCAAGTTTTTTAAATTGTTTTCATTAAGATTTTTAGTTCTTAAAATTTTGTTTGATTTATCAAGGTCCCTAAACTTTTAAAAATTTCAATTTTAAATTAGTACTTGAACAAAAATTTGAACTCTTCATTTTTATTTATTTAGTAAGATTTGAAAGACTAAAAATTGAATTTTTCAAAAGTTTGAAGACTAAAAACCTTAATGAAAAAAAGTTGAGAGACATTAACCAGTCAAACAAAAGTTTAATGACTAAAAATCTTAATAAAAAAAAGTTGAAGGACCCTGATCAGTTAAACAAAAATTTAGGAATTAAAAATTAAATTTTAGAAAAAATATAAGGACTAATGCTGCTTAGGTCACTTCCAATAAGTCATGCATGGTTTATCTTTGTTATATCACGAAAATTAAAGTTTTTTTTTTTTTTACAAAATCAATGTTATCTTCTTTTTTTTCTTAATTATTATGATATTGATATAAAGTTTTCATAAATTAATTTTGTTGAAAATCGTGACCACATACAAAAAGGATATTTTTCTCCTGATATTGTCAGAATTTGAATCTTATATAACTTAATTTTCTTGGAAAAATATAATTATTTTTCTAAAAGAAATTTGTCACACTTAAATCAAACCACTCCGGCCCGGCCGGCCGCTCCCCCTAACTAGCCTAGCCATCGAATATAATCTTGTAGCCGAGTAATGTGATGCTGCTCATAGGGGTGCCAAATTTTCAAGGCTTGACATACACAAAACTGCAGAAATAAGACATATTTTATAATATGCAGCAGAGAAATTTCAGGAATGCGGTTGATGTGCCCCTATTTATATACATCTATCTAGATTCCTTTTTCATACTAATGGGTTAGCCTTTTATAGCTCACTGACTAATGATATCACTACAAGCCTATCAACCCTCAAGATCAAGAACCACAACAGGCCGGTCACATGCATGAACGAGAAGATGGTATGTAAACACCTTGTTCCTGCGATAATATTATCTGAACTTTTTCTTTTGGTGAATATTAGCTGAATTTACTTACAAGGTCCAAGACCATACTCATACAATATAGGGGTTAAACATTCATATTACATGATTAATGTATAGCAAATAGATAAAATAAAAAATGAATCATATATATAACATAAAGACATACATGCACACACCGATATACACAGACATAAATATGCAATCTAGATGAATTATTATTTTTTATGTAATGAACCTGTCCTTTCTTCTTTATTTATATTTTCAGATATTGAAAATAATTAACATTAAAATGATTACCAATATAATATAATTTATATATATAATACATTCGTATAAAGTTTTCATTTACATATTTATAAATATTTATTTACACAATTTAAATGCTAATATGCTTATGTGGAAATTTACATCACTAATTCTATGTAATATCAATATTATTTTTTTATTACCGGGAAAGCTTAAAATCAATATTATAATTTCTTATCTTCATGTGATGAAAATATTTAATCCATGTGATTTAAATATTAATATGCATTTATGTAAAAACAAATACTCATGTGGTTTAGAAGTTAACATGTTTCTATGTAAAGTATTTGTCCATATAATGTAAATATCTAAAGTTGTGTTCTAGGAATTAATCCACTTCAATAAATTTTATACTCTTATATAATGTAAATATTTACTCTTATAATTTAAAAATTAATAAGAATTTTAATAATTCGTATTTCTTTTTTATTATCTTGGCACAATTTATTGTTAATGGCGTCCGGACATCCTCGGTTCCTAGAAAATTAAAAGATGAGACTCATAAATCATTATATACACAACATATAATTTGAATTTCTGTCAACATATAATTTCAATTTCTGTCACACTGACACTATTAAAAAATAGCTTATTTACATCGCACATTTAAAGACGATTATGGG
This sequence comes from Glycine max, assembly GCF_000004515.6. NCBI lineage: Eukaryota > Viridiplantae > Streptophyta > Magnoliopsida > Fabales > Fabaceae > Glycine > Glycine max. The sequence continues at coordinate 15,031,535 of NC_038253.2, read as the reverse complement.
AAACCATTTTAGAATGTGATGCAATGACATTTTTGTAATTAGAGGAGTGAAATTTGTTTTTTACAACGAATATTCTAATTCGATTATAAAGAACCATCTTAGAATGTGACGCAGTGATAATTTTTTAATTATGGGGAATTAAACGACAACGGTTTTTTGTGATAACCATTATCGTTTTAATTCCCTTACTTCCTTTGCCACCACGACTCCTTTGAAGCACATATCTACCTAATTCGTCCCTTAGCTCTGTCGTGTCCTCCGCCACCCTCTTTTCGTTGTCCACTCTTGAGTGATTGTCATTCGTGGGCTCCCTCAGTCAACTCGTGTAATCACCTGTGGTGGTTGGCTGACTCCGTTTGTCTACAACTGTCGTGGAACGTGTGTTGCACCACCGTTGTAAATAAGCCATTGTCATACAGGTAAGTACCTTGAGTTGTATATGCCTTACTTATTTCATTCTTGTTCTATATACATTGAGCTGGTAGCTTCAGGCTTTTATTTTGATGCTGTAATGAATGTCGTTTTGTGCATGAGTTTTTCATATATGGTTGTTGTTCTCAACAATTGTTACCCTAGCAAATACAACATTTTTTACATATCAAGGTGTAGTTATTTAAAAATCCTAAAAGGAATTTGGTCGAAATTTGGTTACTTGAAATATTTTCCCCTCCAAGGTGTAGTTATTTATTGTCAGTGCAGTAGTTGTAGATGTGGAAGCAAAGCTTCATGATGAATCAACAATGATTCAAAGGTGTTTTGATGATAACAATGATGACAACAAAAGATGATGACAAAGGTGATGAACAAAAAGCTCAAAAGATCAAAGAACAACTCAAGTGAATCAAAGAACAACTCAAGTGAATCAAAGAACATCTCAAGTGAATCAAGAACAAGTCAAGAGTTCAAGAATCAAGAAGAATTCAAGACTCAAGAAGAAAGCCTACAAACAAGAATCAAGATTCAAGATTCAAGATCTCAAGAATCAAGATCAAGATTCAAGACTCAAGATTCAAGAATAAAGAAAGGACTCAATCAAGATAAGTATTAAAAAGTTTTTCTAAACTTTGAATAGCACATGATTTTTTGACAAAACCTTTACCAAAAAGTTTTTACTCTCTGGTAATCGATTACCATATTGTTGTAATCGATTACCAGTAGCAAAATGAGTTTGAAAATGTTTTCAAACTAAATTTACAACGTTCCAAATATTTTCAAAAGGCTGTAATCGATTACAATGTTTTGGTAATCAATTACCAGTGCCCTTGAACGTTGAAATTCAAATTTAAAAGTGAAGAGTCACATTGTTTCACTCAAAAGCTTTGTGTAATCGATTACACATATTTGGTAATCGATTACCAGTGTTTGTTTCTGAAAAATCTAAAGATGTAACTCTTCAAAAAGGTTTTGACTTTTTCAAATGGGTTTTAAGTTTTTCTAAAAGTTATAACTCTTCTGAATGACCTTCTTGACCAGACATGAAGAGTCTATAAAAGCAAGGCTTTGTTTTGCATTTTTTAATCAATCTTTCTAACAACAATCTTGAATACTTTTGCTTTTCCAATCAATCCTTTACAAGCCTTGAAATCTCTTTGAAGTTCTTCTTCTTCTTCTTTTGTACCAAAAGCTTTCTGAAGTTTTCTGGTTTTCTAAACCTTGAAAACTTGCGCTATTCATCTTTTTCATTCTCTTCTCCCTTTGCCAAAAAGAATTCGCCAAGGACTAACCGCCTGAATTCTTTTTGTGTCTCTCTTCTCTCTTTTCCAAAAGAACAAGGAACTAACCGCCTGAATTCTTTTGTGTCTCCCTTCTCCCTTGTCAAAGAATTCAAAACGACACAGTTTGAGAATTCTTTTGATTCTTCCCATTCCCTAATACAAAAGCGTTCAAAGGTTTAACCGCCTGAGAATTCTTTTGTATCCCCATTCACAAAGTATCAAAGGTGTAACAGCCTAAGATCTTTTTCTTAACACATTGGAGGGTACATCATTTGTGGTACAAGTAGATGGTACATCTACTTGGGTTTGACTGAGAACAAGAGAGGGTACATCTCTTGTGGATCAGTTCTAGTGGAGGGTACATCCACTAGGGTTTCAAAGAGAACAAGGGAAGGTACATCCCTTGTGGATCTTTGCTTGTAAAAGGATTTTTACAAGGTTGAAAGAAATCTCAAGGACCGCAGGTCGCTTGGGGACTAGAGGTAGGCATGGGTTGTTGCCGAACCAGTATAAAAATTCTTGTGTGTTTGTTTCCTTCTTCCCTACTCTTTTACTTTCCGCTGTGCATTTAATTTTTTCTTTTACTTTCTGTTAAGTTTCTCTTCTACTCCATATTCTCTTAACAACAAAAGTAAAAGCCTTAAAAGAGTAATTTTTAATTGGTAAAGTTTTAGGAATAATTAATTCAACCCCCCTCTTAATTATTCTGAGGCCACTCGATCCAACAGTAGATGGTGTACTTCCTTCGCACCCACCTGAGCCATCTCCATTAAGAAGCATGAAGGTCATGATACTGTGGTTGATCCCACCACCTCTTGCCTTGTGTAGCATAGAACTTTGCATTCACTGAAGCTCCAGCTTAATCAACGTGGAACCCTTTGTATTCTGCTATAAGGGGTGGTTTAGACTAACCTATTTTCTAAAAACCACCCCTTGTGGTCTAATCATCAGCATTCCACAAGTTGTTGTACACCTTCATGGGTTGTTCAAAGGGGAACTTCACTCGCAAGCCCTTTAGGTTCTTCAACACCCATATTGGGATGTTATCGTGCAAACCACAATTTGATTTACTATGATGTTATTTTTTTGGTTGATAACAATAATAAAATTTAGATAAGTTGAACCTTATAATTCATCAAGGTCAAACCAGGGTTGCAATCTCAACAAACCTTTACAAAGATACTTATAAATTATCTAGTAAAAAAATTCTTAAAATTGACAGTGAGATTTGAACTTATGTTCTTGTGGAATTTGAGTACAACCCTTATGAACTCTATCACTTTGTTAGTTTATTATGTTATTAAGCATAGTATACTATTGCCATTGACAAGTTGTGGTTTTGTTTACTTTTCTATATGAAAATATAGAGTGGAGTTTTGAGGGGAGTACTTCCATAGTTTGATACATGTTCCATAGCACATAGTATTTGTCATATGCTTTTGTGGGATCAAACCAAAGAAAGATTCTTTGGTCTCTGTCACCCTTGCCTCCAGTGAACACATTTGTTTGCAAAATGTAAGATTCATTGCTCTCTGTCACCCTTGCATCCGGTGAACATGTTTTGAGTTTAGAACCCATATCCATATTGAGGGACAAGAGTTTGTAGTGTTACATTTTGTCCTTTGTGATTCTTAATCTAGTCTTACCCACACGAGAACCACATAACTTAAAAATCATGAGAACAAATGATATTAACCAGATCAATTGTACCATTAGTGATCAATGAATAAAATAGAAGACCTTGGCGTAGGTTTAGTTTGAAACCATTGCTTTCCTCATAACCATACTTTCCATCCATTTTTAAGCCATTTTGCAGAATAATAATGCAGTAACAACCAAGGAAAAAATTGAGTATGTGAAACAATATATAATGATGAACTTGGTTTTACCTCAAATGGAAACATAACAATATTAGGGCTGGTGAAAACCTCTTAGGTCTTCCCTTAACATAAGGTCAATATTAGGGTCCACCACAGTGCTGCCAACATTACCACATGCTTGTTGTTGTTCATTGTATAAGCAGTTTCAATGCCATCCTTGGATAATCTTCATTTGTCTGATACTTGTTCTTTTCTTGTTTGCTAAGATAATACTTTTGTACAGTAGGTTTCTGCATTCTCTTCAAATGAATTATGTTTGACTTGACTAGGTGTACTTATAATTCTTTTGAAAGGGAAAAAAATTAAAGTTTTTGTTTATCTTTTTAGGATTGTTTTTCCCATTAGCTTTTTCAATTTTTCAATATGTTTGGTGAGGAATAATAGTATCATTTTATCCACCTAATGAACCAACCTGGTGGGAGGGGATTAAAACATGTTGGTTATAAAGATAAAACTTTAGGATACAAGACCATACGGGTACTATAATTCAAATCTATTATGACTGACTAATTTGAAGGTCGCTTATACTGGAATTCCTCGCTCTTTTTTATTCAAGGATTGGTGTAATTTACTTGTGGATTACTCCATAAATTCTTGTGTTTCAATGATGAAGTTTTGATGGAATTCATGTTGATATATCTACTTCTATTTCTGTATTGATGTTGACCAATTATATAAATTAAGCAATAAAATTAGTAAATAATTATTAATAAAATTTGAATTATATTCATTCATTACATAAATTACCTTTGTAATCTACTGCATGCAGAGAATCTCAGAGACTTGCAATCACTGTTGACTTGAAAATATACTACAAAGACTTTCAACAGTCGTTTAGGAAGCAAGCAAATTAAGAGGTGAGTGATGTTTTTACAATTTTAAGCCAAATAACACTAAGTCACTGCATCATATAGGATTTATGTATTCTCACTAGTTGCAAACTTCAATTTCTCACATCATAAATGGACCGATGTGGTTCATGGAGAAGACAAAAATGGTTTAGGTTGCATGCACCAACGTATTTTTTAGATATCACTATTCGAAATGCACCAAGTAGAGCGTTTACCTTGCTCTTCCTTAGCTCAGCAAGCATACTTGTGGTCTATTAATCTACATTATTATACAAATGTTGTTGCTGAAGTTAAATCACTTTTCCTCTACTGAAATTCAATTTTCAAGCTGCAAGAACAGATTTATCTAGTGCATCAACTTTGGTGCTCACTTTTGGCCTCATTATGTACCCCATCTTCACGTTTTCACCTTCATGATCATGTCCTCTTTTGTTGGACTTAGAAGCAATAGTATTTTGTTTCCGAAAGGAAGAGTTGGAACTGGAAACATATCATGATACCGATAGCGATCGTGAAACACTACGCGTATTTACCTTCCTTTTGATCCTACCCACAGATCCACGGCCCTTCGTTGAAGATGCAGACAATTTAGAGTTTCCAATTTTGTCATTGGTATGCTTCAAGTTTTTGTCCCCTGATGATGAAGATGAGGGTGAAGACAACTTACGTGCACCAAAAGCCATAATAGGGTCCTGAAATTGAATTTTATGATGCAGGTTCTATGAAATGCAAGATATTGTCGCTGCTAGCTAGTTCAGGTTTGACTTCAACATTTTCATGAGGCTTCAGAGAGGACTCTCTTGCCATGTTCTTTAAACTCTGAAAGCTTTAGCTTTGAGGTTTGTTGACATTGTGTTTTGGAGACAATGGAAGACTTGGAGTGGTAACTTGAACAACATCATGCTCTTTTATCTCATCTACAAGGGAATAAAACAACTTAAATAACTTTTCATCTGTCTTCACAAATTTAGAGCCATCAATTGACTTCAGAAACTTTGTCCCTGTAGGAGAATTGACCAGAATATTAATAATGCTTTGTTGCTTCTTGTCAGTCTATGCATCTGGCATAATAAAACAACCATGTCTGCCCCACTACGACTTATGATCCTTCAACAAATTTTCAGTTAGTTTCATCTCCTTGTTGAGCAGTGGAACTCTAATATCATTATAACTAGGAGCTGGCAGATTTGGGCCATAGCCAACAATGCCATCAATGATATCCTAAAAGCTATTCAGTTTAACAAGGTTGAATGATAAGCCAACTTGATACCAAAAATGACCAATGTACTGATGAACATCTGCCTTAAGAGTTTTGTCACATAACTCTTTAATGTTAGCTTGCCTTAGTTTGTCCTTCTGTCTCTTTCATATTGCAGATGATGGATTTGTACAAAACATATCCATGAGCCTTTTTTTAGCAACATTGTATTTGGCTTTAACATTTGTAGTTGCTACAGTAATTTGAATTTCATCATTACATGACACCTCATAGGCCACATTTGGAATCTCAGAATTTTCTCTCTTCTGTTTCTCTAAAGCAATCTTCAAAAGCTCATCTTTGACTTCCTTTGGACACTTAAATCAGCTTTTAATGTTTCCACACTTCCTTTGGACACTTTTAATGTTTCTCCCTTTGGCTAAAGCAACACCTAGTGACAAAGGTAGGGGGTGAGATTGTCTTTAGTGGGATTGACTTGAGGCACTTTAAAGGTGAACACACTTATGTTCGACTTACTCAAAAGGATTATTGGCGGGTCAATTGTTATTTTTACAACTTTATTCACTTCTGAGTACCTCTTAGCATCAACCATGTCAATATATTGACATTTTTTGTTTTCATCTTTAGATTGAGGTGGGTGATATTCTAATAGCAAACAAGCCAAAAGGTTCTCTTTCAATTCTATTATAGTTGTAGTTTAATCTACATGCCCTATATTTTCATTATTTTTTTTGTAATCATTTTCACATAATGAAAGTGTTTTTGACTGCCAACTTACACCACTGTTTCTACTTCATTTGTTCCACTCCCATAGACATGACTTACAATATAAAATTTGACTTTCCAGGGCTATGTGAGGGTGGTTGTGATGCTATTATTGACTTAGGGACCTCTTTGACTTCCGGAACAACAATACGATCTCACATTATACTTCTATCTTGGTACTTATTTTGTTGGTTCCTTTTTTGTTTGATGTCTCTTTCTTACTAGTTATCGTTTGCAAATAATTTTCACTCAAATTAACCATGCCATTGGAGCAGAAGGATATGGGAGTTATGAATGTATAAACATCATCCATAACTATGGTGATTCAATATGGGAATATATAATTTCTGGGGTCTGTTCTCTATACCTTTCACCCTTATACTCATAGTGATTATCCAAAGCTCTACTGGTATTTTAAGCATTCTTTCTATATCTTCTTATGTCTTCAATTAAAGCCTAAAACTATATGTGAGGACATTGGACTCTGCTCGTATAATAGAACATTTATAACTTTGTACAGTACTTCTCATTTTCCTCTTGTTATTTCTTTTGACAATAATCCCTTTATTTCAATTCTCTTAACCAAAGTTTACCTTTAAACCTACAATCATGTTATTGAAACAACGATGCATAATGAAAGTTGGGGCGAATCACAAAGAAAAAAGAGCCCCTTATGTACTTTTTGCCACATGATTGTCTTTTGGATGCAAGTTCAACTTAAGCAAAAGAATACAAAGGAAAAAAAATATTAAAATATGTCGATGAGGTAATTGTTGTATAATGGATTACATATCAGAAATATCTTTTTTACTTTTGAATTGAGTATTCAATAACTCTTTTTCCTACTAAGGACTAACAAGCTCTTAGTTTTTTCTGTAAAATTTGTGTGAGAATAATGTAGCTCCATATAGAGCTTGTAGACCTTGGATATTCTTCATCAATGTAGTCCTTTGCTTCTTGAAGATTAATGAAAGTGAAATGGAGAAGGAGGAAAGGTGGTTAGAGATGTCATTTCAAGGAGAAGATGAGTCAATAACAAGCTCACCACCATAAGAAACCATGGATAAAAGCTTGAAGGTAGGAGAAAATGAGTGGAGGGAGAGGGAGAGAAGGGAATGAGGTCTGAATTTTGAAGTCTAATTTCTTAAATGATCAAAGTTGTAAAATGCACACACAAGACCTCTATTTATAGCCTAAGTGTCACACAAAATTGGAGGAAAATTTGAATAGAAATTCAAATTTCACTTGAGTTTGAATTTGAATTTGTGGAGCAAAAATTTCACTAATTATGATTAGTAAATTTTAGTTATGATTCAGTCCAATAATCCAAGATTTTCCACTAAGTGTGCTTAGGTGTCATGAGGTATGTAAAACATGAAGGATATGCACAAAGTGTGACCATATGATGTGGCAATGAGGTGTAACAATCAAATGCTCACCTCCCTCTTAGGCTGGTCTGAAATTTAATTGGATTGGGCTTCTCCCAATTCAATTAAATTTCTCTCCCAACACACATATCAAATATTGCACTTAATGCATGTGAAATTACAAAACTACCCCTAATACAAAAACTAGTCTAAGTGCCCTAAAATACAAGAGCTGAAAAATCCTACATTACTAGGGTACTCTAAACTTGTGGGGGTACCCTCCCTACACTATGGAGCCCTAAATACAAGGCCCAAAAAGAAATAATAAAACTCTAATCTAATATGTACAAAGATAAGTGGCCTCATCTTTAGCTCATGGACCCAAAATCTACCCTAAGGCTCATGAGAACCCTAGGGCCTTCTCTTGCATCCCTAGCCCAATCATCTTGGAGTCTCCTAACCATGGCTCTAGTGATAGGTCCCCTCCTTGGGATCCTTGGGAGGATTGCATTAGAGAAGCTCCCCAATCTTGTGGGACAAACATTTATAGACTACAATGATATTGCAAACGTGCCACAAATTACATTCACCATAGGAAACAAATCATTTCCCCTCTCTCCAGAACAAATCTGAGTTTTATGGTCAATTTTTCTAGTCCTCGCATAATTTTTCAGTTGCTTTACATTAGTTTCTTTGCTCTAGAAAAGTGAGCATGCATTATGCAAAATGTATTTACACCAGCTACCTTGTTTATTCTCCCAACTCTATCGATAAAAAGAGCAAAATCAAGTTTTCAAAAGAAAGTAAAGCAAAACCTGACACATACAAAAAACATGCAAGCGACTAGGACAAACTAAGAAACAAGGTACAAATAAATGGGACAGAGAAAGAAAGAAGCACAGATACAATGGATTCACTGGACTATGAAGCAATAACATGTGCCTCTGTTAAAAACATATCTAACAAACTTATTTAAACTCCTCTTAAATGTCCAACATCTACATGCTTCCTTTGCAAGGCTCCATTAGTGCATCCTTTACCCCCTAACCCCAAGTGTTTTACATGTATTTCCAAGTACCTTTATCAATGTTTTCTTCTCAATGTTGATTTCAGTTTCCTCTTAAAATCTTAGATGTAGAACTCGTGACTACTTTTCATGATTCCAATACTATATGTTGAATATTGGGGTGCAATTAGTTTAAAAAATTAATTGCATGCCCATAATGGTTTGATTCCTTAATAGTGACTGATGATAGTTCCATTTATATTTACCCCAAGAGTTTAAGTTTGTGAGATAATTGGTTCATGAAAGGTATACCTTTAATGCTTATTCTTTTGACCTGTGATGTTGTATCTTGAAAAATATTGCATTCACTCCAACATTGCTTTAACTTTATGATATTTATTCAGGCAAGAGGCTGTTGGTGCACTTTGGAATTTTTCATTTAACGATAGAAATGGAGAGGCCATTGTTGTAGCTGGAGGAGTTCAGGCCTTGGTAAGTTTTGTACCATGTAAAGCCAACTTAAGGATGGTCCGGATCAATGATTTTTATGGCGTTCGCTTGCGGTACAATTTTGAAGGGAGGTTCAATCTTGTACGGTTTGTTAAGACAATGCAAAGGGTGGACATTATGTGTGTGCTGAGTGGATCTTTCGATACATGCACTTTCAACTTTCCCTTGTGGATTTCTTTGGTTTCTTAGTATCAATGGTTAATCACATTGTTTGATGATGGTGTAGAGGATTTCTTGTTTGGTTGAAGTATGTTCCTGGCATCTACTTTAGAATAGATAATGGCCCTTTTAAGGTTGTATCTTACTTTAAAAAATTTAGTTCTTTGTCTTCTTAGTCTCTTTGCTTACTCAACAAGTTTTGAATGGTCTTAACCAGAAAAATACTTTTTTTTTACTTTTAGGGTGGAATGCAAGGTTTTACTCAAAATACTGCACATGATCAAGAATGAAAAGTTATTTCAGTCTCAGGGTGGTCCAATCATTCTTTCTCAGGTAGGCAGTTCCTTTCACCTATTTTTTTTTAGCAAAGGAGCATAATAGCTGAAAGTGTTTTTTTGCATGGGAATAAGTTCCTGATTGAAAAGTGAAATGTTGATTTAAAAAAATTATGGAGTGGATCTGGAACTCACAAAATTCATTCTAATAAATCACTACTTAGGATAATTGTATGTTCTTTTTTTTCTCAAATTTTTTTAACATTATGGGTTTGCAATTCAAAATCTTTTCAATTTTGTCACTACAATCATTATTGGGAAGAACATGTTAAATAATGGGCACTACCACACCATGCGAATAAGTTTTTGAAGACAGTGTAGAGTGACCATCGCACATGTCTAAAGAAAAAATTGTGAAGTGGATCTAGAACTCACAAAATTCATGCTAAAAAATCACTAGTTGAAGAAAAAATCTTATAGTTTGTCTCCATTTTTGTTTGAAATTTGTAGATTGAGAATGAGTATGGACCAGAAAGCAGGCAAGTGGGAGTTGTTGGTCATGCATACACAAATTGGGCTGCAAAGATGGCTGTTGGATTGGCCATAGGTGTCCCCTGGGTGATGTGCAAGCAAGATGATGCCCTTGATCCAGTGGTGACCCATGTCAAGTTTTTAGCTCCCTTACTCACTCATTAGATTCATTCGTTACACTATTAATGGGGAATGACATCAATAATAATCCTTTTCTCTTTCTTTAAGTTTATAATCATTAGATTTTTATTAAGGCTCCATCTAATTCTTCTCAATAGATTTCTCTCCAAATAAACCATACAAGCCTAGCCTTTGGACTGAGTCTTGGAATACATGTAATGGATTTTATTGTCATGCATGTTTGGATAAAATTATGTACGAGCACTTATAGGAAAAGAGATGAATTTCCATAAATGAAAATCATTTGATACAATTGATTTTTGTAGTTCTCTCATTTAACTTCCCAAAAAATTAGGTGCATACATTATTTTTGTATGTTGATTGTTTTTAACGCTTGTAATATAATAGGTACAATGAAAAAAAAATATTAAAAAAACCATGTTCTAAGACGGTTATGATGTCAAAACAGTCTTTGAATGAGACTCATTTTAATACGGTTTTGGCATCGTAACCGTCTTTGAATATTCCAGATTCTAAGACGGTTATGTTATCAAAACCGTCTTAGAATGAACGTCATTCAAAGAAGGTTTTGACTTCATAACCATTTTTAAATGTACCACATTCTAAGACGGTTATGAAGTCAAAATCATCTTTGAATGACGTTCATTCTAAGACAGTTTTGATAGCATAATTGTCTTAAAATCTAGAACATTCAAAGGCAGGTTGGGAATCGTTGTCGTAGGTGTAAACAAATTCCACGATGTTACCTATAACGATGGGTAAAAACCGACGTAGAATGCATCAAGGATCGTCGTAAAAATGTCATTTTTTTAGTAGTGTGAGGTTATTCATCAAAATTAGTTACATCATATCAAGCATTAGAAGTACTTAGGGGTGGGTAAGCGAGCCGACCGGCCCGCGTAAGCCCACATTGGCAGGGGACTGGACCAACCCGCCCCACACTCTTACACGGACCTAATAAATTGGTTTGCCCCCGTCTCGCGGACCCCACGGGTCAAACAAGCTGGTCTGTGGGCCTAGTTTTAAAAAAAAAAATACAATTTCAACAAAAATGCAACACAATCAAATTAAATTCAATACAAATGTAAATAAAATCTCAACAATTAGTCAATTACATCAATAAAATAAATAATGTCTTAACAAAAAAAAATCCAAACAATAAATTTAAAATATGAAACTTAAACATCTCCAACAACAAATGATTTTTTAATTGAATGGAAGTAAATGTTGTATCACATATCGTGTATAAATGAGTCTTAAAGTTACACTTGTACTCCAATTAATGTGTGCTACAAAATGATGTTGATACATCTCTTACGGTACATGTTCTTAAGTAATGCTTGAATTATTTTTCAATTAAAATTGAAGTTGTACTTAGTAATTTTTATAATATAAAATTATATTCAAAGATTATTCATATTATCAAGATAAAATTTTATTAGTTCTAATTTAAAAAAATAATACAGATAACACTTAAAAGTTACTCTAGTAAAGAAATTTCATCTAAGTTGTTGTCTTATTTAATATGCATAATAATATCTGATACTTTCGGTTTTTAACTAAAAATATATATTTGGGCTTAATAAGCGGGCTTACAAATCAAATTGCGGACCAAACCTGCACAGTCCACGTGTTAAGTGGGGCGAATCCAAAATACTGCATAACCATAAATTGTTTAAAAAAAATTGGTTCATTACCCGCGTGGACCGCGGATCCTGTGGGTCAGTCCATGGACTCGAACCTACTTACCCAGCCAGGAGTACGGGATGCAAACTACTTATGTAAAATTTCCTTAAGTGAAAGAATACGATTAACTTATTCACTGCTATAACTTAATTATGAAGATAAAAAGCTAAAAAGAATCAAATGAACCAACTAATAAAAGACACTTAAGAGTTTCAAAATTATAAAATACCATCCTTCCACTCACGAGCTCTTTTTGTGTATGGCTCATCCCGTGCATCTAAGTCATATATGTAATTTTGGTCAACAGTGTAAGACTGTAAATAGTGGTCTTCGAAATTTGGTAAGAGAGAAGATATGAAAAAACATAAAGATAAGTACAACCCCAACATAGAAGACAGCTTCCGTGAAATAAGACAATGAAAAAAGTCACGGAGTGCTATTCATGTTTCACGATGTCTGTTTTTTAAATCATTATGTCCTCACGACAAAGGTCTCCCCATCTTTAAGAACTAAGCAAATCGTTATTATCATATGCAAACTTGACCATTTGATTCTTCACATAATTTTTCTTTTCAGAAATTCGACAAGATCTAGAGCAATAATAATTAAAATTATCTTTTTGAAAGTGACCTGAATTTCGTCCTTTTCAAAAGTTGTTAATGATAGCATTTCTTTAATCAATTTGTTGTAATGAAATATATGATCAAGACTTTATATTCAATATTATAAAATATTGATAAATTTTGCCCCCTCTGATACTATTGCAATATACGGAATTATTCATGAAGAGTATTCAGAGAGGGGAAAAAAGAAAGCAACGGGACGTGGGAGATCAGATCACAAGTATGTCTTTATATACGCGGTTGCAAATTTTAATTTTTCTACTGAACTTGGGAAGACAGAGACAAATCAAAATTTATCATCCCAGACCAGACACGTATGGATATGCGCTTATATTTAGATAAGAGTATGTGAATGTATTATCCCAACTGATATTGGGTACTCATATATACTGAAACTTTATCCAAACTGCTTGATTGATAGCTATCAGAAATAAAATGAGTATGCAAACGTACATATGCAGTATAAAAAATTTACACTACTCAGTTGAATTAATTAAAAATTATTGTGGATATAACTTATAATTATTATAAAAATTAATAAATTTATTATACATGTGTTGGTGTGAAATCTGATTAGTCATAATATTAACTAACATTAGTCAATTTTCTTACAGTGATCGTGTCAAGAAAGAAATTATGTTTTTTAATTGAGTGGTTTGTTCTAAAGAGTTATCCAATAATGATGTTTTTAAGGTTTCTAGGCTAAACTACTCCAATAAAAATTACAGTAAAGGAATATAATAAACGACTAAAGTAAAGTGTTGGTAATTAAGTAAAGAAATGTGATTTAAAGGCAATAAGAACAGTAAAGAAAATTGTAAAACTATGCAAGAAAAGGAAAATTTGATTTCCATGCCAAAAGTGGGAGATCCGTTTTACATCCTGATAAGTCCTATTTATAGGAACAAAAAACACTTAGATATCAAATTTGGCTCCGAACCACTATCATAAATCTAGGAGATCATGGTTTACATGTTTCAGCCAACTATCCCTTCTAAACATGGCCTCCTATGTCCCTTAGGCTACACGATCCAAATGATGGGTCTTGTTCAATTGCTTTTGACAATTTTGCCCCTACCTCTTTTGTTAATTAAAATATTCGTTGTTTCATTGACTAATCTTATCAGCCATTAGCTGTTGGTTACCACTTAATCATTGACTAACTATTTTGTTCCCAACAACATGACAATTTATAAAAAAAAATGTGTATGTATGTGTGCACACTCGCGGGAAAATTGATTAAACAAATTGAATTTCTTCAATTAACTTGTAAAAAAAAGAATGAAATGGAGTTATGCATGGGTGTGTGGAATGAAAAATATTTTTGCTGATAAACAAAAACTATTAATATATATTATATAATATTTGAATGATCAAGATTTAAAAAAAATACACATAATTGTTTTAAGTGATAATATGACCACTAACTAACATATAATTTCTACCGTCCATATATGATTGTGTGATACAAGATTAAGTTCCTACTTTAATTGGTGTGATGATTTTAAAAGTCATTCCCATGAATCTAATATTTTTAGAAATAATTTTAAATTAAAATTTCGAGTTAAAACTTTTTCATGAAAGGAAATAAGAATATAAGATTCCTGCGAAGGGAAGATTTATCTTTTTACAATTGTTTCTCTCATTTTGATGAAAAGAAACTGATGATTCTCCTCATTTAGTGTGTCTCTAATGTGACACACTAGTGACAAATCACCATTGAAGTAGAATTATTGTCATCGCTATATGATCAAGCAAACAAGGAGAAGAAAGAAAAAAGATTGTGTGGTGTCTCCTCCCTTAGCCTCATAAGGTTTTGTTTATGTGTTTGGCCATTCTTTTTTTCTTTGTTATGAAATGTAAGTGAAGTAATTCTTAGTGAGTTAGTGAAGTATGTGTTAATGAATCAAATTTTTAATGTAAGTGGTGTTGTTGCCTATTAGTGCCAGCGGAATCAAATTGTTGAAATTAGGAGATTTGTTAACATGTTTGTGACATCCTAATCAAATGTTGATTATTTGAAGTTCAAATGTAAAATTGAAGTTTAACAAGTCTTATTCTAAGTCAAAAATCATACATTATAAAATCGTGAAGATAAAAAACGTATAAAAAAATTTGTATGAACGAAAAATGTATTTTAAGTATTTTATAGGAATCAAAAATATATTTTGATCATAAATGTTATTATTATTATTATTCCCATAAATTCTAATGGAAATAGTAATAATCAAATGTTGATTATTTGAAGTTCAAATAAAGGATCCAACTTGACAATATCTTATTCCAAGCAAAAAAAAATCATACATTATAAAATTGTGAAGATGAAAAACAGAATTTTTTTTACAGGAACAAAAAGCATACTTTAAGTACTTTACAAAGACAAAAACATATTTTGAATTGGCTTTAAATATATTATTACTATTCCCGTAAATTTTAATGGCATATATATATATATATATATTATCATACATAATAATTCATCTGCTCACCAAAATTAAAAATTAAAAACACAACTAATAATCCAACTAGTGCAGGCTGAGTCTTAAAACATGCCAAAATTGTTAAAAACCAAATACTGTGACAAATTAGAGACAAAAACACTGATGCAATAATTACTGCATTTTTTCTTTTGTAAGACTACTAGTAGTGTTGAGGGTTGTGGGAACTGGGAAATATCCTTTCAACCATCAACTTAACCCCATCTAAACATTGAATTCAGTTTCCCAACTCAGTAACAACTCATGGCTAATTAACTAGTACTGTATATTTCTGTTTCTCGTTCTTCATGCTGGTATCCTAATATTACATACCCCACTATATTATTACGCATGATATATATGTATATCATCACTGCCTGTTTCACTAATTCAAAATCCTGGCTGGAGTACATTTGTTTTAGCTAAACTTTGTACCTAGACAGATTCAAAAACGTGTGTCACGCAGATTTACAAACTTTGTACCTATATTTTCTTTGAAGATTTACGAATTCGAAAAAGGAAAAGACAGATTTACAAACGTGTGTCACGCAGATAAGCAAAAAAGTGGTCGAAGGAATTTGGGGTTTTTTTTGGTGAATACATATTCTCTCTCTTACATTTTCTCACTCTACCTTGTAATTTAATTTTTAATATATACTACTTAAGATATTCTCTCCTTTTTGTTTTTTTAATTTAAAATATTATAAAATATAAATATTATATTATATAATTTTTTAATTGATTTTAAAATTACTTATTTATTATATTAAATTTTATAATTTTGTTTTTTATTTTTTTAAAGAAAAAATATACAGATAAAGAAAAAAAATTGGATAAAATTAGAGTATAATTTTTTAGTTACTTTATATGTACTTCTGTCGTTAATTAAAAAAATAAGAACATTAGTTAATAGTATTAAAATAAACTAAAAAACACAGTAAAAAAAAATTGATACATCTATCTTATATAATAGACATAAAATTTCAAAGAATAGTAACTGCTATATTGAAAATATTTTTAAAAATATATTAAAAATATCTTTAAAAATATTTTTTTTAAAAAGAAAAGATTAAAATATCCAAAAGATGCTGATAACGGCTAAATATGAGCTATTTTTTATAATAAAAATATATTAAAAATATCTTTAAAGATATTTAATTAGCAATTATTTTTTGTTGTCACCCGAACCAACGTGACAAGATTATGAACGAGATCAATGGGGTCCTAATCCAAGGAGAAAGAGGACGGCAAAGAGTCTGTCCGTTTCAACTCGCATTTTTACTAAGATGGACAAGAAAAAAATGGACGGGAAAGTAGAAAAAAATGTGAAATTTACAGGGTCATAACAGAAACAATTGTCCTAACATATCTCCATCTTAAGTTTTTCTTTACCCAAATGTAATTGTTTAAGTATTTTATTGATAATGCAATATAATGTTCTTCTATAAATAAGTTGTTAAACAAAAAGTCTTCTCATTTTTAATTAAATTTAATGACATAAACAAACTAATTATATTTAGTAATATAATTATATTAAAAATAATTATATTAGAAAATTCAAATTTTAAATAAAAATATTCACCTAAAAAATATGTTAAGTAAATTAAATAATAAAACAAAAATAATCATATTTAATAATATCATTTTCTTTAAAAAAAATTAAAAAACAAAATTATAAAATTTAATTTAATAAATAAGTAATTTTAAAACTAATTAAAAAATTATATAATATAATATTTATATTTTATAATATTTTAAATTAAATAAAAAACAAAAAGTAGAGAGAAAGTCCTGAATAGTGTATATTAAAATTAAATTATAAAGTAGTGTAGATCGGAGAAAAAACAGAAAAGAAAAAGTGTATTTACGTAAAAATAAAAAACTGAATTTAGGTTTTGGATCGAGTGAAATAATGAGAAGAAAAAAACTGTAACCTTTGATTTTCCTCATGTGTGGATCAAGTGACATTTTTAAAGAGAAAATGATTTTTTTTTTCTTTCACAAAGAGATATTAAGAAGGAAATGGAAAAATAAAAGTAATAATTGTAATAAAAATAGAAAAAGATTAAGACATGCGTAAAACTAAGATTTTTTAACCTAATTCTGATAAAAATAGAAAAAGATTAAGACATGCATTAAACTTAGATTTTTTAACCTAATTCTGTTATTTGAAAAACAATGTTAACAGTTTTATGCATATTTTCGTTTACTTGATGCACTTTTATTTGTTTTTTTTTTTTCGTTAAGATTGTGACAACATTTTTGTTTCGGAAAACATACATAATTATAGTGTCACGGACATGAAAGATATTGCTTGCCGGTGGTATCGATCCGGACCACGTACGATTCACGAACACCAGTGTCATGTGTACGTGTAATCAATCACGTCACAATTATATACCACCAAAAACTAAAGGCAATTGGGGCGAGTTATGCTTTTTGTTCTTCCTTTTTAGGTTTTATATTTATATTAGCCCATTGCATGTGCTGTGTTTGCCTTTAATTGGTTAGTTATCTACTGGTTAACTGTGTATAATGGAGCTTACGTATATGTGCATAGAGTTATGATAATCATCTGCAGTTGAGGTAGAAATAAGAGAAAATTCGAAGAAAAAAAGAAAATAAATAAATATAATAAGTGATGTAATTTAAAAGTAGAGAGAGATAGAAAAAAATGAAAATGATATAAAATAATAATATAAACATATATTTATAACCGTTTTTCATATAAAAATAATGAGTTATATTATTTATGTGTTAAACTTTTACGCATAAAGAAAGTGAAGTGCTTGATAAGTTAAGTGATGTAATTAACACAAATAAGGAAAAATATATATACATTTTCAGTTAGTCTTGCTTGGGCCACCACTGTCCCTCCACATAAAAAATGTGGTTATATAATTATGGTATGCAAATAATATCATTTAATTAAGTGTGTAACATAAAAAAAACAAGTTATTTTAGTTTTACTTATTTTTCCCTTTTTAATAAATTCTTTAAGTTGTTTTTTTTAAGTCTTTGTATTGGAAATAATAACATTTTTTTCTCCTTATAGATAAAATATTAAAATATTATTTATTAGTTTTTCTATAATGTTTTTACATTTGCAATCAAAAAAACGTTATTAGTCTTTTTTATATTGATTTTATTTTATTTTAACTAATTTAATAATTGAAAGTTACTTTCTTTACTAACCTTTAATTTTACGGTTTACCAACGACCAAGCTTACAAACACTATCAACATAAAGATTAATAGTTGGAATTTTGGGACACACCAACAAAAAAATAATCTCTCTCTATCATTGTTTTCCATATATATTTGCTTTTACCCTTTTCTTCTCAACAATATTTATGAGACTCTAACGTGTCGTATTTCTACCCTTAAGCGTATGAGTTCAGACACATTATTAATAAATCTTAGAAAGTAAATCCGTTATTGAATTGATCTGCCTAATTTCGCATTTAACACAGTAATTCCAATACCCACATACTTCTTCTCTTTTCAACATCTTGTACACTTCCTAAATTATGAAAGACTGAACTATGGAATGGACGGTGTGGCATCAATCAAGTGTGAATACATCCACATGGGTTAATTTGCAAGTACAATATACTAGTGAACATAACTACAACGGTTGACAAAATGAATCAAATTAAGTGAGAGGCATATAACCTTATCATTGAATGGCCGCGTAGAAGAATAGTCAATCCAATATAATCAAGTAACGTATTCAAACTGGATATAGAGGGTTGATATCGTAGTCAACCATGATCTTAAGGCTTGATCCAATGTTTTGGCTTTATATATTTGTTTTTAGTCACATCTATGTTCTAGCATTTGGCAACATGAAATTTTCCCTTCTGGAAACTTGGGGGTTGATAGATTAATTGCTCTTTTAATTTTTAGTTAATTGTCGACCAAAGACTTTTTTGTGAAATGAATTTTAGCTATTCATGGATCTCTTATCTAGTCCATCCGTTGAATATATGCGGGGAAGTATAAATTGAACTTTTCAAAACTTATGTGAAGCTTTTAGAGTTTATGTTAGTGTAAATATATTATGATATTGGTGACGGTTTATGTCGATCATCATCTACAAATAGATTGTTGTAGCTGGCAAGGATTTCGTATATATCATTGCATACTCAACATCTTTGAATTTCAAAGCAATTTGGTAATGGTTGTCAATATGAAATAATTTTTCTTTCCACTAATATCTAATCATTATGACGTCTAGCGTGAGATTATTTTTGTCAAAAAACGATGGCCATTATTGTTCTAATTTAATTTCACTTGTTTTATAAGGTTACCCTTTAATCTGATCTTGACAGTCCAATGTCTTGGCTTAAACAAGGCATTAGAATCGAATTCGGGATAAAGGATAGATAATACTAAAAAAACTCAAGCATTCCACAGTTTGGAAAATGTCCTTGATCTTAGCCAAAGTGGTCCAAGAATGGTAAAATGTGATTCAATTTGTGTAAAACTGTAATGCCAATAAATTTTCTTTGATTGTCTTCCACGAGGATAGGATTAATTTTTAAAAAGTTTCACGTCACTTTCGAAATTTTTTCCATAATTAATTCATCTGCCTTTTTATCTTTCCATCGTTAATTTCTATAGATCAATAACAACGTCTTGCTATGCCTGAAATTAAACCAACAAGATATATATTAAGTAGTAGCTAGCGTACGTCAAAGTAAAAATCATTTCCTTTTGGTTGCTCCTGCAGACTTTGGCAATTGGGAGATAAATTGGACCAAAGTTCTGGCATTTACATCTCTATTCAATGAACGTGCCTTTTATATCAACTTTGTGAGGCTCAAATCAATGTTTTCAATTCTGATAGCAACTGCGAAAACGATACCTTTGCCTTTTTTCTACGATGCACGCACGCTCTACAGTACTGTGATGGTTTGGGTTTGTTTAGAAGTGTACCATCTGGGTTTATTTTTTACTCTTTTTTTTTATAAATTACAAATATTTTCTTTTTCCGGAAATAATCTTGCTTGAATCAAAAACTGCTATGGGATGATGAGCTGAACCTCCAAACATTTAATATTATCCAAAATTCAAATTCAAGACTTTGAATTAAACTAGAATAACTTTACTCCTGTATATGGTATCGATTTAGATAAAGGAGAAAAGAATAATCAAATTTTGATGGCACCTAATTGTCTTAGTATCCTGTACAATTAGAAGACAAATAAAAAGAAAAGGTAGAAACGGTGAAATAAAATAAATGATATGATGGGAAAAAATTGCAAGAATAACTAAAAGAAATACTTCTTTTTCCTAACGTACGTACGTCCTCCTCTTGAGAATATATATATATATATATATATATTCACATTCGCCATTCGCAACCATTGAGCTGTGTGATTCTATTAATTACGTGATATCCTATGGATTATAGATTAATTTAGAATAATATATATCAACTTTAAAAATAAAGAAAAATGTTTTTTAGACAACTCGTGTTGTTTAGACCTTGAGAGAGAGAAAAAAAAGATAAAAGATAAATGATTTATTTGATTAATGATATAGTGTGATAAGAAGAAAAAAATATAAAAAAAGAATTATTGATTGAGTTTGAAACTTTTGATGATAAAATATAAGCACTAAAAAGTAAAGTAGTATTTTGTTATTCTTATACAAATATTTTATGTTTTATTCTTATAATTTTTTTATCAAAAATTTTGCATTTACACTATTACTAGATAAGTTCCGTGTGTAGGACAGGTGAATTATAAAGATGAAAATTTGTTATATATATATATATATATATATATATATATATATATATATATATATATATATATATATATATATATATATATATATATATATTAAAATGTGTTGATAATTTCTTTATATATCTTTGGTGATAAAAAAAATATAAAAGAAAATAAAAGTTATACATCCTTTTATGCGTGTCAGTTATTAGTGTGAATATCTTATATACACATTTTTTTTTTTGTTAACATCCTCTTATGTATGATTCATGTTTAAGTTATTTCAATAAATTTTTATTTTTTTTATTATTTGAAAAGTTTGTTTGAATATTTTTCGATAAATATATTTTTTAAGTAATTTATAATATTTTTAGATTTTTTAAAACACTAACTTCTAATTTTTAATTTTTATATTATTTTTAAAATTTTCTATATTCCAACTAGCTTCTAACTCTTTAATTTTGATAACATGCTTTTATGTACGATATTCATAGGTGAATATTGGGATAAATTGTTTGCATGTTATTTTCGATGACGTCCCTTTTAATGTCTATTAGTCACACTTTGCCGATATTCATATGTTAATTAATTAATTGATTGAAAATGTTTCTTTATTATTTATTATTTTTTATATTTACTGTTTATACATAAATGATAATTAAAAATATATTTATTATTTCCTTTTGTTTTATTGTTTTAATATACTTATAATTACTAAAACGTTCCTTAAACTTTTGGAGGTAGTGTATATTACTTTATATAATAAAATTTATGTGGTCATAGTTGTTTTTAAATATCTCTTATTAGATTTTCACATTATTGTTATTATTATTATTATTATTTTGAATAATTAAAAAAATCAGGAAATCTGTTTATTTTATTAAAAAATCATTTTTAAATACTTATTCAAAGATAAATTTGAAATAATGTTATAAATACTTCTTACAAAATCAAGTTTGAACAGAAATAGTCAACTCTTTAGTTCTAAGTGTTCCCTTTCAACCCATTTTATATACACAATAATAAAATTATATTTTTTTCTTACATACCTTTTATCACACTTTACAACTCATCATTCTCTCCATCTCTTTCAATCATATTTTTTTTTTATGTCAATCATCTTTTTCTTTTGTTTTATTTTTTAATTATAAAATATATCATACAAATAAAATCTCCCTAATAATTAATTAGAGTGAAAGTTGTCCAACTTTATCTTCAAGTTGCCACTTTTCAACAGATCGAGGAAGCTTTAATAGTGTCCATATATATGTTTAAAAATTATACAAGATTAATTTTAATAGAATTAATTAGGACATATAAAATTAAATATACATTTAAAGTAATATAAATCATAATTTTATATTAAAAGAAAAAAAATTAAGACCTTGATCACCATTTTTAATTTAACAATTAGGCCATGTTTGATTTCTTTCTCATTTTTCTTAAAAAAACTACTTTTTATAAAATATTTTAATGTTATTTTCCCATCAATTTTTTTTATCGAAAATAAGTGTTGGAAGTTGTTTACAAAATATGTACTTTAAAATTAAACCAAAAAAAAAAAGAACGAACTTCTTATTCTGTGTTATAATTCAAGGGTGTAAATTATTTCGAATGGTGCCTTTTGTGAGTGAGACCTGAGTTCAGTAGCACTTTTTTTTTAAAACCAAAATCATTTTTTAAAAAAAAAGGAATCACAAACACCCCAACAGTGTTTGAAAATAGAAATCAAACCGTCCATAATAATCTCTAACTGTTCTGATAAGTGATAAGAATTCACGAATAAAGAAAATTTGAAGTTTCAACAAATGTACAATAGGGCAAAAATAGGCTGTAATAACTTGCAAAGTGCGCAGTGAAGTTTTCTCACTTTTGTGATGATAACTTGCAAAGTGCGCAGATGCCATCACTATCTGATACCAACACACCCTACAACCGAATGGCCCTGTGGTTCGCCCCCGAGGAAACTTTAATTAGCTGACGTGGCAACAAACCTGGGTCCACATGTCGGCCACGACGCACCACCCCTGGCCCACGTGTCTCCTCAATAAGCTACACTGTTGGAAACACACACAATCCTTTGTCTCAATAAGTTCCACTTAGGTACTGTTTGCTCCAGCCAACCATGACGTAGTCGAGTGTGTGGCATGTTTCATACTCATTTATTTTCCCCTTCTAGCACCACTCTATAAATACCTTCATTTCGCAACTTTTCTACATCCATACTCATCCACTTTCTTACACTGTGCCTTAACTTCACAGGTACAACAATAGAACTAGAGTTAGCTACCTAGCCTAATTCACAAACACATCCCTCTACCCAGTAGCTTTCTTTTTGTACCATGGCAATTGCTAATTGTGATGATAAGAACGCAAAAGCTTTGCAGTTCATTGAGGATATGACCCAAAACACTGACAGTGTCCAAAAGAGGGTCCTTGCTGAGATTCTGAGCCAAAACGCCAAGACCGAATACCTGAAACGGTTTGAGCTGAATGCAGCCACAGACCGTGACACTTTCAAGTCCAAGGTACCTGTCGTTTCATACGATGATTTGAAGCATGATATCCAACGCATTGCTAATGGTGACCGCTCTCCTATCCTATGCGCTCATCCAATTTCCGAGTTTCTCACCAGGTACGTTTTTTTTCTTTCTTTTTTTTTTTTTTTTGCATTACACAGTCGTAAAATGTATTTAATAATGACCAATTTAAATTGGAGTAAGCGAGCAATTTTTAATATTGTTCTGCAATTGGAAATTTTACCTTGCTAACCAGCATTAACCTTTAATACTGATTTACAGCTGACCTTTATAAGTTATACAAATTTCCTAAAGTAAAATGTCAATCTTGATCCAATAATAGTATCATGGGATTTATATAATTTCTTTAATTAGTCTGGTATATATTTTTATAAATATAATAATGTTTGAATAGATGTGAATTAACTAGTTACCCTTAAACTTCAGTTCTGGAACATCTGCTGGGGAGAGAAAATTGATGCCAACAATTCGTCAAGAGATGGACCGTCGTCAATTACTTTACAGCCTTCTGATGCCTGTGATGAACCAGTATGTTTCCCCTACTTCGTCAATTGCCCTAAGATAAATATAATTATGTAACTTTTTTTGTTTGGTGTTTATATATAATTAATTAACTAATTCATGTGCATGTTGTTACGTTACACAGATACGTGCCTGATTTGGATAAGGGTAAGGCTCTACTCTTCTTGTTCATCAAAGCCGAGACAAAGACTCCGAGTGGGTTAGTGGCACGTCCAGTGCTAACTAGCCTCTACAAGAGCGACCAATTCAAGAACAGACCCTACGATCCATTCAACGTGTACACAAGCCCAGACGAAGCAATCCTCTGCCCCGATTCCTTCCAAAGCATGTACACCCAAATGCTGTGCGGCCTCATCATGCGCCACCAAGTCCTCAGAGTCGGAGCCGTTTTCGCCTCGGGCCTTCTCCGAGCCATCCGCTTCCTCCAGCTCAATTGGGCTGAACTAGCCCACGACATCTCCACCGGAACCCTAAACCCCAAAATCTCCGACCTTGCCATCAAACAACGCATGACCCAAATCCTCACACCAAATCCAGAACTCGCTGATTTCATTGTGAAAGAATGCTCGGGAGAAAACTGGGACCGCATAATCACAAGAATCTGGCCAAACACAAAGTATCTGGACGTGATTGTGACCGGTGCCATGGCGCAGTATATTCCGACCCTCGATTATTACAGCGGAGGCCTACCTAAAGCTTGCACCATGTACGCCTCATCCGAGTGTTACTTTGGGCTTAACCTAAACCCTATTTGCACCCCCTCTGACGTGTCCTACACCATCATGCCAAACATGGGTTACTTCGAGTTCCTTCCCCACGAAGAAGATTTATCTTCTAGCTCTTCAAGCTCCACCTTGTCACGTGACTCGCTCGACCTTGCAGATCTTGAACTCGGAAAATCCTACGAGCTCATCGTCACCACGTACTCCGGTCTGTGCCGTTACCGCGTAGGCGACATTCTCCAAGTCACGGGGTTCCACAACACCGCCCCACATTTCAGCTTCGTGAGGAGAAAAAACGTGCTTCTGAGCATCGACTCCGACAAGACCGACGAAGCGGAGTTACAGAACGCCGTCGAGAACGCCTCCGTGCTGCTGAGGGAGTTCAAGACGAGCGTGGCGGAGTACACGAGCTTCGCCGACACGAAGTCGATCCCGGGGCACTACGTGATTTACTGGGAACATCTATCTCTATTCTTTTTATAAAAGAAATAAAAAAAAAATTGACCTTTACACATTATTTTTATATAATATTTTACACTAATTATATTGATGCTGTATGGACTACGGTAGTTATCTAATATCATATATATATATATATATATATATATATATATATATATATATATATACCGGTAACTAGTGCAAAATGATATAAAAAACTGATCAGGTACACATCATCAGGTGAAGAAATGTGTAAAGATATTTCCATTATTTATACAAATTATTTTTCTCGATCTGTATTTATTTCGATTGCAATATTATTGATCTTATCTCATATTTTCTCTATTTTCTTATTTCTCTTATTTATAAAAAAGATGTACAATTATAATATCTCATAACTGATTATTGTGGTCGATAAATTTTATTGTTTTGACTCCTATGCACTCACCTCTCTTTTGAAAAAAGAGACCAACTTACCTTTTCTTCGTTCTTTATTTTACTTTTCTTTTATAAAAATGAAAAAGTGTAAAAGGGCATATATGATGCATAAACATATAAAGTTAAGAGATGACGTTGAAAGCTCATAAGATAGAAACAATTCATTTTTTGGATTGGGAAGGTTTGAATTTGAAGTTATTTCGGTCTACATGCTTTAGGGTATGCTTGATTTAAAATTACAAAGGTATATTTGCTAATTTTAATGCAACATTGCATATTTCAATGCATATATTCCTTCTGATCTTAAATATAAAAAAAATAAAATACAATTTTTTCCTTAAATATAAAAAAAATCAACTAATTTTATCTTATTTAATGTTATTGTCTCTAAAATATTCTTCATTTAATTGAGGTGCTAATTTCAATGACTTTCTTATCCTTGATACCAAGTTCTAATGACGGTTAAGTTGGAAAAATTTACTCCCTCCATCTCTAATTATAAGACCATTTCAATTAATTCACATATCTTACAAAAAGAAGTTAATTTAGTTAATCACACTAAATTTATCAATTATTTGTATTATCATTAAAAAATCATAATTTTCTTATATCTTTATCAACTTAATTATTTTTTATTAATGTTTGGAGAGAAAATAATTAAGTGTATGTATCAAAAAAATAATTAATGAATCTAGAAATTAGAAAAATGTCTTATAAAAAGGGACAAACAATTTTCTAAAAAGGGATTTATAATTAGGGACAGAGAGATTAATTTTTAATTGAAATTATTACAATTAATTGTAATTAACTAACTTTCTTAGTTATTTTACCATATTTTTTTTATATTTGAGACCAAAGAAATTAATAAGAGAAAAATTACTACTTTGAAAGTAAAAGTACTTTTAAGCTCTCCTAACTTCAATCAAAATATGCACTTATACAAGGACAAATTATTATATGCTACAAAGTAAAAGTACTTTTAAGTCTTTATGGTTTTTCTCAGTTTTTAAGTAATATCTAATTTAACTTTTTAATTTATCAGTAACAATTAATAAAATTTGATTATATTTGGTCATGGGTTAGAGATCATGGTGCCCTCTAACTTATTGAGTTAGAGACTGATTTCACTTGTAGTGTGTGGGGGTGGCAACAATGATGAAGACGACAGTTATGGCAATGGAGGTGGTGGTGATTGACACCAGTGATGATGGTGATAACGGCGATCATGGTGGTGGCTGCAACAGTTGACATGGTGGTGGCAACAATGACAACGAATGTATGGCGACAACGGTGATGGCGGTTGACGACGATGGTAGTGGCAGTTGATGACGATGGTGATTATGGTGGTGACTACAACGATTGTTATGGTGGCAGCAACTACAATCATGATGGGTGATGTGGGTTGATTGAGATACTTTATGAAGTGATAATTGAGATCTTTATAGATTTGATGATATATTAGAGTTTAATTTGAATTATAATTATTTTAATCTCAATCATCTATTATTTTTAATCTTGATATGATAATTGTTATTTATTGTTCTCATGTTCTCACATAAAATAGTATCCTCACCGGAATTGTATTCTCTCTCTCTCTCTCTCTCTCTCTCTATATATATATATATATATATATATATGAGAATTCTCATCTTATGAAAAATAAGAATGATCAATCTCAACTGTTAAATTAAAATCAAAGATTAAGATCAAAATAAAAATCAAATATCTTAAAGATTTAATTTATATCATCCTAAAATATTTCAAACCTATCACCACCATCGTCATGACCGTTTATGTAACAACTGTCTTGGCCGCCACTACAACCACCAACAGTCGCCGCCACCACCAAGATTGTTGTCATCGTTACTTCCACCACCACAATCGTGATCGCTGCCTATGGTGGTGTCGGCAGCAATAGCAGAGATCATGTTGATGGCAACAAAGGTGGTCATGGTAGCGATCACAGTGGTGGTGGTGATTGTTGTGGTGACGATCTTGACATAAATTAATTTTTTTTAAAAAGGACATAAATTAAATCTTTAAGATATTTGATTTCTTGTTTGGTAAATCTTTTAGAAATTTTACCATTAAATAAAGTTTTAATTTGAATTTAAAATTTTTTAATCTTGATCTTTCATTTTAATCTAACAAATGAGATTAGTCATTTTCATTTTCACATAAGATGATCATTCTCATATGATACACACTACTTAAAAAAGATAATTTTACGACGCACATTCTCAGATGTTTTAAGAAATCATCTTAGAATGTACAATGGTGGCATTTTTGTAAATAAAGTGGAAAAAACAACAACGGTTTTCAGTGATAACCGTCATCGTTTTACACTCCCTTAATTACGTAATTGCCACCATGTTCTAAGACAAATCCCTATGTACCTCATTCGTAATACATATTCCATTGTGCTCTCCGTCAACCAATGTCTGTTGTGCCCTCCACCGTCAACTCTACAGTCACTGTCATTGGTTCCCTCCGTCATCGTCGCGTCGCACGCTGCCTTACAGGTAAGTACTGTTATTTTTCCATCTTTCTTCGTTGTTGTTTTGTACCTTGAGATGCTAGCTTGGGGATTTTCTTTTAAGTGTCTAATAAATCTCATTATGATAATCATTTCATCGTATTAGCTGCTATTGAAGTATCAACTGGTTACCAAAGTCTCACTGTAAAGCGAATAAGAGGTGTCTTTCTTACAAAGTCCATTTGTTTACCCTTTTTTATAAATATATTAATAGTATTAATTCATAATTATACTGTATTTGTTATTTTCATGTGTATGTGCTTGTGTGAAGTAGCTATAGGTAGGGACATGATTTTCCATCGTTGCTTTGTTGGTCATATGATGCACCTTCCAAATCCCAATTGTTGCCTCCTTTATTAGTATGTAGTTAAAGACGAACAAAAATGAACATAGGGGATTACATAAGAGTGTCCTAAAATGAAATGGAATAGGGTTTTGATCAAAAGTATGCTTGTACGTTAAAATACAAACTGATTGGGGGGTTAGATAGCTTGTTGGAGCCATGTTGTCCATGTCTAGTGAAACCAAAATGGGAATTCGCCAATTCGACAACCTGAATATTTTTTTTTAAATGCCATGCTTTAAGTACTGACCGAACTTCTATCCCAGCTAGCCTAGTGCAGAAATACCGTTGCCTTTGTTATAGGGAGATAATTATACTTTATAATGAAAAGTGATACCACTAGGTCTACTACTAAAGATCCAACCCTATGTCCTTATCATCTCCATTTTTTTATTCACCTGAAATTGCCCCACCCATCAAAGCTCGTTGATTCTTCTTATTTCAAATTTTGTCAGCTCCATTCATGATTTTTGGATTTCTCTGTCTAGCTCTAATTCTCTTCTCCAGTTTTCAAAAGACTCCATCTTTTATTGAACCATGAGATCCTAGTATCGTGGGAGGAGCTCTAATACCAATTAATAGAGTCCAATGAAAATTAGAATTTACTACTCCAAGTATTTGTGAGACCTAATCCCACCCTCTCAATCTTTTCTCCGTGTCTAAAACTGATTGTGTATACCTTATCATACTTTTTCATCTCTCCATCTCTAAGTAACTAACAAATCGAGGCCAGCTCACATTTTGTTCGGGCTCTGTAGAAGCTCTAGAACATTTCTATCTTAAGTTTTTTAATTTTGTTAGTTTGAGAGTAAGGAATCCATGATTGATCTTTGTAACTAAGGTTTATCTCTTTTACTATATTAAAATGGGTAGTTCTTATCAACACACTATTAAAAGAACCTTACATATAAATATTCCTTTAATGTTTCAATTTTAAAAACAAGAAAAGCCCCTACAGGAAAATTTTTGGGGAGGATTTAAGAATGTAACAAGGCAAAAAACATGTGATGATATTTGGCATAATTGAGTATATCTTTGGAAAAGGAACACTACCAACCTCAGCTCGGGTTCGTTAAGCCTCATGGCAGTTTTGAAACAAATTTGTGTGTTGTGCAGTGTGGAAGACAATTCCTTATTTAATGTATTTATTGTACATAATTAGCTTTACACAAATAAGTGTAAAGCTTAGGAAATAAGGCAAAATCTAAGGTTTTCTAAATGGGAAAGATTACCCTAAAATGATTCTATATAGTTTATATATGCAAAATAATTGAACAAATGAAGAATATTGCGGCAAAGTTACAAGCTGATACAAACCTACTGAGAAGTTGATAGGAACCTTCAAATTCATGCGTTCCCAGTAGTCTTCCAACAAAATGCATAGTTCCTATATATTGTAAGTTGCAACAACTTGGTAAATATAAGACTAGCATTACATATAAATGAAGGTTTTAAAAATTAAACTGATTATTTTAATCAGCAATTTGAGTGTTTTGTAGTTTATTAATCTAACCTTGGTCAAATTGGTTTTTAAAATCTTTCTCCTTACCTTAACCAAAATGAAAAAACTCTACTAACTCTGTAGTTGTTCATAAAGTGTCAAAGGGTAATTTTCTTCCACTTTAACAATTAACTTGTGCATTTTGGTGCGAGTTTCAACAACATTAAGTTTAATCTAAACTTGCATGTGCATCCTATCAGTTGCCTTTATATGCTATTGTATTCCTCGTTCGTCATGCGATGTTAACACCATTACCGAATCACGAGCATCAACTTAACAACAATTGACAATTGAGACTTGAGACCATATATGCATGTACTCTTTCTATTTGATGTAAATGTGGGTTTCATCCATGCCTAATAATAACAGTACCTTTTCACTTCCTCAAAAACTTACCAAGTCTAACAAAAAATTTGATTTAGCACATATCCATAAAGTCTTTAATTTTCATCATGCACAATGAGAGGAACTCGAGATTGATGAACAAAGGATACCCCAGTACACATTAAATAGACTTAAAAGATATAACAGTTTGGGACCATGTAGTATCAATCCACAAATTACCAGTTTGACAATTTCCATATAAATTAAGCATATTATATAGGCAGAATATATTTATCTGATGTAACTAAACTAATGAAAGTGAAGACAACAAACATCAACTCGGAGTGGCTGGAAAACACTTACAATTAAGTTGCAGGTTCATTATATGGGAGTGTGATTAATTAATAATTCTTGGTAGTTGGAATCATACTAGGATATACCATATACCCACTGGATTTGTACCAGAATGAAAGTATGTTGTCCTTGGATCATGCTTTGACATGGTGCAACCATAGGTCCTACGTACAAGAGTTAGTAGTGTTGGTAATTGGAACATTCCAACATGGTTTCCTATATACAGATTAATCTCCTTAAGCAATAGGCTAATAACATCAAATGTCACACACATGCAGTCTTGGAACAATAGAGTTAGAGCTACTTAGGTGGTGTTGTGCAGTCTTCATTAATTGTGGTAGTTGTGAGTGGAAAGAGATAAAAAGATATTGAGAGGTCGAGTGGTGCAACATGAAGGTGCTTGCTTATTATCAACATCCACAAGTGTCCAACCATAGTTGCAGAATGCCATCTCTTTATTGTCCACCAAATTACTTTGAGGGTTATGCACATTACATTTGCAACTCAATGCTTGTTCTCATTATGAGTTTGCAGCTCCTCCTTGATCATATATCAAATGAAAAAAATAGCAACAAAAATAGTTTAATTTAAACATAGCTTCCAATATAGCTCAAACTCAAAGCATGCCTTTTGGAAATGAATCCAAGGCTTCAAATATAGCTTGTTTCTCCCCTAACCCGATCTTTGTTCAATGCACCAAGTTTCATTAATTGTGTGCATTTAAATCATTTATTTTAGTCAACAAGGTGTAGAAGGATACTAAGTCAGCAACTCCCATGCATCCAAGAGTTATATTATAGATATTACTCACAAAAATATGACGAGGCTAGACACTACAAAGAAATTTACATTAAGTACAAGGATTATCAATTGCAAACTTAATTAAGTATGAATTAAAGTATATTTCATTTTGCAAATTGAGTTTGGAAAAACAACTTTGATAGTTTTCAATTGAAAACTTGGTTTCAAGCTAATATAAATGTGTGAATGTGCTTTTAAGGAAAACCAAACATATCATCAAACTGCATTTATTGGACAAATGTAAGTTGAAGAAGGTCTAATACAATATTACTCAAGCTTTGTGCTTGCACTAGTAGTTCTAATGCCATTCCTGTACAGTTCCTCCAAGATCATGACCTGTTCTGTGGTAGGGCTCCATGTTGGTAACCCTGTTGGGGACATAGTATAGTAGTAGTAGTCTATATTTTTGTTAATCTCTTTCATGATGAGTTTCTTAAGACAGGAGAAAGGGGATGTATAAATAGAGGGACAGAGGCAAAGATACAGTAAAGAGGAGAGGAAGAGACGAAAAGGAAAGGGGTTGAAGCAGGCATAAAAAGTACTAGTCTTTCATGCTAATGTTCCTTTTAGAGGAGCATTCAAGTGAGGCTTTAGACCAAGCACACACAGAGAGAGATTTTGAAGAGAGATAAGTGAATGAAGAGAATTACTAATTGTGAGTGTGTGAGTCATCATGGCCTTATTATTAAAAAAAATTTCACTGAATGAATCAGATTCTCCCTTAGTAAGGCTAATTAAATACCATATATACTATACAACTATACTCTTCAACTTGAGTGCATATTGCCCTTTCTCTCCCCTGATAATTAAGCACCTTTATAATTCTGGTGGCAAATCATATGTGTTCCCACGTCTAACACTGTTGTTGTTGCCTGTAATAACTGTGCAATAGACACTTCATCTATCTTTAAAATAATATCATCTGACCTTCTTCCCATCACCTATTATATACTTCATAAATTCTATGATTGTGTGAAATGTTGGATTCATTCATGCATATATTATTATGAGGAAATACTAGCTATATCCTTTTCCAAGCATTAGAATGAAATGAAGAGAGATAACAAAAGATCTAATGAGAAATGAAGAGAGAGAAAATTAAATGAATTTTTTTTATCAATTATGTTAATGATTAGTTTTCATTAGAACGTTAATAGCAAAAATTTAAACTGATAGCATCTTATATCTTTTTTCTTTCAGCCTTAAATCTCACTTTTTTCAACTGTCAAATTAACTTTATAACTCCAGGTGAAATATAAGTATGATAAGATCCAAAGTATATCACTACATAATAAGGAATATATAATAGGTAAATTTCAGCAACTCGCTAGCCACATGCATCTTTGTATATAGAGTAGCTAATTAAGTAGTGGTTGTAGTACATTCTAAAAATATTTGCATTATAAGTTCCTAATTATAATTTCCGACTTTAGGGCACATTGGCAG
Organism: Glycine max; assembly: GCF_000004515.6. Classification (NCBI taxonomy): domain Eukaryota; kingdom Viridiplantae; phylum Streptophyta; class Magnoliopsida; order Fabales; family Fabaceae; genus Glycine; species Glycine max. The sequence continues at coordinate 14,998,625 of NC_038253.2, read as the reverse complement.
CTTGTTGTTCTGTGTCCATAGGACAATATTGTTGTTTGGTTTTGTTCTTTGCGTAAGAAGCCAGATGTTAACATCAATGCTGCAATTAACAGGTTATTTTTAAAATTATAATTCATCTACTATATAACAATTTTACAATATGTAAAAAGGATTTTTATATTATATGTGTTTATGTTATTTTTGTAACCAGTGTAATGAAGACATTAACCACTATTTTGGAAGCTATGTCTGATCAACCTGTACCTCGGTAGATTAAAGCAAAGATTAGTCATTATTTAATCAATAGGTCTTTCGAATTAGTGACATTTGTAACTTTGTATGGTTGGAATGTTGAATATATTTCATATTGAATTTAGAGTCATGTTCAAATCAGAGGCTATGAGTGTGGATATTATGTGATGCATTGGATGTGGTGCATAATTAGCGGCGATTTGAAGAATGAATGGAACAAAGTATATTTACTATAATAACTTTTAATTCTTACTTTGGTTAATATTTCAAAATGAATGCTTCATGTAGTGAATGTGATCATTAAAAATTTTGTAGTGGTTTTCTGATGGAACATCATTAGACATTGAGGCCATGACAACACTTCGCAAGAAATGGGCGACATAGTTTTTACAAGTTAAAAACATGGCATTTACAAAGATTTAGATGATATATGAAGAAATTGTTTCCAACGTAACATGTTTATTGTTAACATTATAAACAACTTTGGTAAATAATTGATAAACATTTCAGCAGTAATATATATTTGTTTATTACTATTTGTCTACACCCAATTCATTGCACAATGCTTTGTATTTGCAATGTGTACTTGGGTCGATAGTATAAGTGTTTTTTGTGTTGGCACACTTGGCATTTTGCAGCTGATTGTCAACCTGAGAATTTTGGTTGTCTTGTTGACAATGCTAATCACAAGGACAAATATCAGGTTGGAAAAGTATGTTCAATCAGTTTGTGTAAATATTTAGCTTTCTTATATGTTTTCTTTAAATGTTTAACTAATTAATTCTATTTATTTCTCTTGCAATGTGGTTGGTGCGTCAAAATGTCAAATTTCGATGGGAGTGTCAGATGTAGGAAGAAGGAAGCGTTTCAGGGTGATTTTCAATGTGTTGGCAAGAAAGAAGTTTGATTCATCATTTATTTGTTTGTCTCCTAAAGTTGGATACTTGGTTCCACTGAATCGTCATTTTAAGGAACAAGCTTTAGTTTCCAACTTTGCTGTCTCAGATGTCATAAACGTTACTAGGTGTAACAACATTATCTCACTTGGATACTTGTTAAGACTAACACTATTTTTGGTAGTATCCAGTTTTCCACTGGATTCTTTCTAATTACAGTTTAGAGAGCTTGGATCTTTCTAATCCATCTTCTTACCAGGACCTTTCAAAGGTTATCATGAATGTTCCTTCGATGAGTTCAATGGAATTTTTTATATATTTTTTAAATTTTTAATTATTAATGCTTTTGATATGATTTAGCCTGTTAGAGCACTGAACCCAGATCATCTAAAAAAATTTCAAGAGAGATACAGTAGCTTTGATGACCCTGTGATCCCTAAATTTTGTTGGACCAGCGGCCTCAATAACTTAAGAGGGATAGACTTAGAATGCAGAAGAAGTAACAATCAATTTAATAATGTTCTTTAAACATGCAAAAAAAAATTGATAGCAAAAAAATAAATGAGATAAGGGAAGAGAGAATGCAAACACAGTTTTTATACTGGTTCGGAAAAGTCCGTGCCTACGTCCAGTACTCAAGCAACCCACTTGAGATTTTTCACTCCCTTTGTAAAAAACGTTTACAAAGTATGAACCACACAAGGACAATCCATCCCTTGTGTTCAGGAATCCTTACAACTTAAGAGACCCTCAGTCCCTTAATCAATCTCTTTGAATGAGAAGAAAGAAAGAAGAATTCTCTCTTGAAGAGAAGGATATTACAATTGAAGTCCATGGAGAAACTCTGAATGAATTTGCAAGTGTTTTCCCAAGAGTTTCTTTTGAGAGAGCATTTGGCAATGAAGTTCTCTTGGAATATCTTTCTCATTGTCTTTTGAGAGGATAAGACATTTTGGACCATCAAAACTCTCCCTCCAAAATTCGTGCCCACGTCACCTATTTATAGGCCTTTGATGACCATTCACTAATCCAATAAAAAGATGTGACTGTTGGCAGTTTTTCTAAAAACTCTCCACTGGTAATCGATTACACAGTTATAATTTGAAGGGTCATGACTCTTGAATTTAAATTTCAGGAGTTTCGTTGCTGGTAATCGATTACAAATATATGGTAATCGATTACATGCTCAAAATTTAAATTCAAAACCCTTTTCAACAACTCTTTTTCAACCTTCCCTTCCGGTAATCGATTACACTTCCTGGTAATCGATTACCAGAGCCTTGCATGACTTTGAAACCCTTTGTTTTGAGACAAGGCTTGATCTTTAGTGAATCTTGAAACAAGGCTTTGTTTGTTGAAGCAATCTTGAATTAATCTTGAAGTAAATGCTTATCCTTTGAAGCGGCCTTGTTTGATTCTTCTTTGGTATCATCAAAATCATCATACATTCAAAAATTCCACTATGGATCGCACTACTTAAGTGCAGGAACAATAGGTCTCCCTCCCCTTTTTTGTTTTTTACTTGAGTAATTTAGTATGTAGACTTTTTTATGCTGGGTCTTTGGTTTATTTTTTTTACTTTGTGAATTCTATAATCAAATTTGTCATCAAAATATTCCTCTCCATCCTCTACATGGAGCTTAAGTGGTTAACTTGGAGCTGATGTGAAGTTTGATTTTGTGGCATGAATTCTACTAACTAAATCATTCACAAAAATAAGTTTTTAAATGTCTTCTACTAACTAAGTCTCACATGTTCCAAACTACCTCCAATAAATGACGTGCGAATAAGTTTTGCCTGCATTATGTCAGTATGTTGGAAACAGCAGTTGTAGAATCATATGAACCTATGTCATTCACAAAGAGAGAGAGACACACACACACACAGAGTATTGATTGATTTTGGGGTAGATGATTTTTAAAGGGAAACCATGTAGATTTATAGCTATGATGTTTTAAATTGTGAATCATGTTAAGATAAAACAAAATGGTTTTTGGCTTCCAAATAATACCAATCCTAATACATTAAAATAAGGTTGGTTTACATTTAAGTAACGCAACAAAGTCCAAATACAAAAACACGCCTCCCTTAAGCTGATGATAAACATAACTAGTGTGCACTTTAATGTTGTGCTTTTCTCTTTTATTTTTTTGTTTTATTTTTCATTGTTAGAATATGCTTTTATCTTTTTTTTGCATTAAATTTCCCATTTCTTTGCTGAGTCATAGAATAAATCAAAAGCATGATGATTTTTCTCTATTCCAACATAGCAAAAGAAAAAATCACCCAGTATTCAAATGACATCGTTTAATATGGTTGTATTTTAGTTGCTGGTTTTGCATCAGTTAATAACTTTTATGTTTTACAGGTTTTGTATCATCTTGTTAGGGTTGAACCATTCACTACCCTTGCAATCAAACTACAAGGTGGAAAATTTGATCATTCAGATCTAATGTTTTCAAATATTTCTGCTACATGGAATGGAGTTCTTAAGGGCATGAGTGATGTGAAGGAATTGGTATGTGTTTACTTACTTACATTACAATGATTGGTTTTCTTGAATTATTTTATATAAAATGTTTTTAGTACATGGATTATATATTAAATACGTTTAGTTGTCATTAGAGGACGTGAATGTGTTTAGTACTTACCTTTTAAATGCTCATCATGGTTTAGTTGAAACTTTTATTTTAAGCTCTTTTTTCTCTTTTAATCTCAACTTATTAGGTTCCTAATCTATTTTATCTCCCTGAGGTCCTCACAAATGAAAACTCAGTTGATTTTGGCACAACACAATTGGGAGAAAAGCTTGGTATACTCATTAAGATTTTCTGCACAAGCATAGGATGGCTTTGGAGAGTGAGTATGTATATGCTCATTTACATGAGTGGATTGACCTCATATTTGGGTAGGTTTTCTTCCTACTTTTCAGTTTCTCCCTTTTCTTTTGGTGTGTGCACCTGCTTAAAAGATTCCTTTTTTTTATTCATGATTTTCATTTTTCTTAAGTTATCATTTTCAATATAGATATATATAACATTCCTTTTTAAATTTTGACTTTATTTTAGTCCCTTGACAATTTGCATTTGGTTACATTAATAATGAGTTTGACCATGTAGGTATAAGCAACAGGGCAAAGAGGCCATTACAGCAAATAATGTTTTCTTTTATATTACATATGAAGGGATAGTGGACATTGATAAAATATCTAACCCAATATGTCTCTGTTGCATCTCCATATTTTCAATTCATTTCGTTATTTGAGTAACATGCAATTCCAACTCCCAGGAAAAAAATAAAAAACACTCCTAGCTAAATTGTGTGTTGACTCGTTTTCTTAATGAGAAAAGGAAGCAATTCAATATTTTTCTCTTGTAATAGTAAAGGCAGGAAAAATTGAACTGACCATTGATTCATAATAGAGCAAGGGTAGATGACAATCTATTTAAACATATGTTATTGTTGGTGGATAACTGCTACAAGCTTTTTCTTCTTTTGTTTGTATAACATTTTTTTTTGTTTTATTTGCCATTATTAACTATATGTGAATGGATTAGCAAAAGTTAATGGCATAAAAAAATGGGAACTTTTAGGCTCCATTAATTTTAATGCGTATATTTTTGTAAAGTATTTACAAAATTCCATCTTAATAGCATCTTAGACCTCTACAAATAATTTATCCATGTTTATGTAACTTATTACTTTCTTCTATGCATGACAAGTAAAGGTGCAACAACGTGCCACACAACATTAGATTGCTTATTTTGGACAAACTCCATCCCAACTTTTGATTGTTCCTCACTTGAAGAGGAAGTCATTATCAAAAGTTTTGCATTTGCAGGTAACTTTGGTCGCATTAATACGGACAGTGACACCTCTATTGATAAAATTACTTCTTTTTGAGTAAGAATCTAGTGTATGCTTGAGTATGCTTCCCTGTCTTCTTACCCTTGTGTTCTTTGGCTTTTTGTAATGTGTCTAGATTTACATACAGATTAGGTGGAAAAGTAATTAAATGGAAAGAGAGAAATTATGATTCCTTGTACTTCTCTTTTCTTCTGTTTTAAAATATATTTTTTTATAATCCTTGAAAATATTGGTGTTGAAATGATGTCCATTCTTTTAGTGTTTTTTTCTTCCTTTTTTTAACTGTCTCATTCTTTCAGTCAGACCTATTTGCATGGATAGGAACTAACCTTTCAAATTCAATCCAACCAGAATTCATTAGATGATTTACAAGCCCCCGAGCCAAAGACACCCCCCTTGGCTCCCGGTAACTTTACTCTCAAAACATAGTCCTCACTTATTCTTTCCCCTCAATATATCAAAAACCATCTCATTTTCTGTTTGTATAACTAAACTAACTCCAGCCTTCCCTAATAATGATTCCCATAAGGTGGTGCTAGCCTTTAGGCACTTGGGCCTTGGCCGTCCTAGTGTACACCTTAAGTGGTTTCTCAATTGTAGTCTATCCAAGAACCATAGGAAACAAACATCAATCTCATGAAACTTTGGTCTTTAATTGAGTTGAATGATGTTGCATGATCTATGTAGTTGACATCACCTAGTGGGATAAGGCTTTCTTATTGTTGTTTTGTGTGTGTGTGTGTAAGGGGTGTATCAAGTGGGAAGTCTCCTCACTTGTTATCATGAGAATGACAAATCTAAAATGAAATGCATTGATCAACAAACAAATAATGTGCTAGATCATTACGTCTTTTAGGAAAATTGATGATATAGGCATTGTTCATAGGGATGTAAAGCCAGCCAACTTAGTGGTTACTAAATGAGGGCATATTAAACTCATTGATTTTGGTGCAACAATAGACCTGCGGATTGGAAGGAACTATGTTCCCAATCGTACTCTTTTAGATCCTGACTACTGCCCCTTAGAATTATATGTACTCCTTTAAGAAAAACCAAGTCCACCACCAAAGCCAATTGTTGTTTTCCTTTCACCAATCCTGTGGCAGGTTTTACTACTTATATCCCATTTATGCTCTCAAAATATAGTTCTTATGTACAAATATTAATTTTAATGAAAAATATAATTATGGTCATCAACAATTTTATCAAATTGGTTAAAGCGGCATATCAGCCAATATCTGTTCGCAAACAATATAATTGTTCTATAAATTAAAATTTAAAAACTCCTAGTTAAGAAACTTGTAATTTAGGAAGATTAACTAAAATATTGGTTAACATGTTAATGACATACTGAGTGAATTAACTATTCTTACACTTGTCCATATATACCTATTTTGCTCAGGAAGTGCCAAAATGGAGTAATAATAATATTGTTACAGTTAAACAACCTTGATTTGTTTGATATATATTATATTGGGATTGTACTTCTGCAAATGGCAATACCAAGCTTAAGGTCTCCTGCTACTTTGAAGAATTTTAATTTGTAACTAAAAACTTGTGGATATGATTTGAAAAAATGGAGGGACTATACTCGCCTCCGGCCTGAATTCCAAATTCTAGATAGCCAATCTGGTAGAGCGTGGGACTTAGCAACAAAGCTTGTATCCGAGAAAGGTTCCCTAAGAAGAGGATGTTTATCTGTCACTGCTGCTCTACAACATCCTTATTTTCTTCTGGGTGGTGATGAAGTAGCTGCAATCCTTTCAAAATTAAGCTTGAACAAAAACTGAGTTGCTAAGCAAAGTGAGTATATCGTTACATTTTCTGATTGTTTTATTTTTTTTTACTCATTGGTTATCTGTCAAATTTTTGTAGTCACGCTTGAGCAGATTTTTTTTTTGTTCCCTCCCTTGACAAGAAACTAAGAAAATAATTTACAATGAATATGAAACTGTGTTTTCTATTTGACTTTGTTAAACTGGATGAAACAAAATCAGTAGTGTGAACCACTTGCAATCTCTGCACTCATTTTTGCATCATAAGGTGATGTAAAGGTTGGCGGTTAACCCAAAAGGTAGTCTCTCAGTGTAAAACAACAGGTTTCTTTAGGTCTTTGGTTACTGATAATATGTCAGCATGGTTTAGTCATTTATTTTTTGTTGTTTTGTTGTGTAAGAACTAAGAACCACATATCACTTTTCATTGAAGCCATATGAGGTAATATTATTTCTGAACATTTATTTTCATTAGAAGGGGCATAGTTGAATTCAAAGTTGTCCCACACCAAGCCTGCTTAGATTGTCAATTAACAACTATCAATTATAAGTCCATTAATGTAAATGTATGTCATAAAAGTAGTATGGGACAGGTTAAATAGCATAAAACTAGTCCCTTTTGTAGATATTTCATGAGGTACTTGTTACCAATGTTTTTCCTTTTTTGAGTTAAATTGAACACTGCACCTACTCCTTCTATTCCTATGTTGTGCTGTCTAAGTTTATGTTTGCCTCTTTTGTTATTGCAGAAAATCAAAGATGAGTTAGACACGGATGCACGACTCATTTTGTGAGCCTGGATATGAGTTTTAAATTTTAAACTTGATTCAAACAAGAGGAGGTTAGATGTATTATTGAACATATGTACAAAAATAATTTAATTTTTTGGGTTATTTGTAAAATAATTTTTGAGATTTGATGTTACATTTGATGTTCCTAGATATTAGTAAAAGATTTTGTGTATAACGTATTTCAATTTTGATGAATCAATGGTTTTAATTGTTGTAATGCAATAGGTGGTAGTGAAAGAAAAAAAAGTTAAAAATAAGAAAAACCATTCTAAGATAGTTTTGATGTAAAAACCGTCTTAGAATGTAGCACATTCTAAGATTGTTTTGACGTCAAAATAGTCTTAGAATGTGGTACATTCTAAGATGGGTAGGGAAGCGTCGTCATAGATGCTTCCACATTCTACGATGTATCCTACGATGATGGCTAATAACCGATGTAAAAAGTGATTTTCATAGTAGTTTGTTAGTCGTTGTTTACGACTAATTTTTGTATTGGAAAATTTCATGAAATTTATATTTTTTCTCCAATTTATGGTTCTTTTTGTAGGTTTGTACATATTTTTATGTTTAGTTTAATTTTACTCAATAGATATTTCCAATATTGTGAATTAATGCGGTTCAACTTCAGTTTCAGGCTAAAGGATGAAGAAGAAGAATGTTGAAGCAGCCGGTGTCTCGCTAAGCGAGGTACATGCACTTAGCGAGTAACATCCGCTAAGTGAGGCACTCAGCTCACACTACTAGAAAAAACACATTCTAATTCGGTTGTATATAGCATTTAACGACGGTTTTTAACCGTTGTAATATAAAGCATCATAGAAGGTAAAATAGCATTTACGATGGTTGTTGGAACCGTCATTAAATGTTGGTTTTTTTACGACGGTACCTTGGTAACTGTCTTCGTATGTCCGTTTGTATTTACGATGGTTGTGGACAATAAGCGTCTTAAAAATGATTATTTTCTAAAAGGTAAACAACAACGGTTATGGCAGAACCATCTTTATATATGCACTTTTTTTACGACGGTTTTTAACGACCATCTTAGTATGTTATGGGCTTTTACGACGTTTGCTGAGTAACCGACGTAGATGCTCATGTTTGAAGACTACATACTAAGACGGTCTCGTATAAATTTTTTTGTTGCAATCTTTAAATAATACGCACATTATGCCAACCAAAAGTATCATCATCATTCCCAATAATTATAAAATCATTTAAGTACATATGACAAGTGTGAAAAAATCATTTAACTATATATATATATATATATATATATATATATATATATTGGACCATTACAATACAATAGAATTTCTTAGCTTCATGCATATATGTATGTAACAATTTTTGTTATTAACAATATTAAATTCAAAACAATTCAATTCATTGAACATAACTCAATCATGTTATTAGTATGAAATATCTATAAATTTTTATTGATTATAATTAATTTTTATTAAATAACACTTACCTGATTATTTTTAATAAAAAAATTTCTTCTAATTATATTTTTTAATTTACAAAATTTAAATTCTAAACACTTCTTAAAAAAATTAAATCCAATCTCACTTAAATCAATTAATTATTATTACCACAACTTCATTTATTTCTATATAAACATGGGTCGATAAGCATAATACCTTGGGGGCTACAAGAACAAGAAGTCAAATTTTTAATTGCAACAAAATAAACTATAAGAAAAATTATGTGCACATACCTAAATGGTGGAAGGCATTATTATCGTGTAGTGGGTGTAGTCATCAGTTTGTGGATATTTTATGATTATTTTTTCATTCATATTCTTATGCCACCTAGTAAATCTTTAATAAGTTTGTTGAATCATAAGCAATTAACCATGTTGACTATAAAGTTCAAATGTTCAATTACCGATAGAGATCAAGTTCAGTTATTTTTGGGCAGTTACAAGCAATGTGTGCCAATCTTATGTTTGATATGTTTGTGCATAATCCTAATTTAAATCTTACAAGTTCCGAGCATCTTGATAGATATCTTAGAGTTGCACAAAACAAAAAGTTGGAAATAAATTAATCAGAACCATTTGCAATTTTTAACAAGATAGATATATTATTTAAAGATAAAGATTCCATACTTTACCTATGTCATCAACACTAGAGCAATCAGTAAGATCAAGCTCTTCGAGAAGCGAGCAATTTAATCCAAGTTGATAAAGACAATTCTCAGTCACCATATCTCAACATTCTAGCTTCAGACTGACAAGGTTTGGACAACAATTTGCTATAGTAGAGATTGCTGCATGAGAGATGAACCAATAACAAGTCAAATCAAGCATCTTCAAATAGCCACAGGCAGATACTACGTGCACAATTCCCCTGTTGGTCACTCCAACACATTTGCTTAAACCAAGTTCCACTAATAACTTGCAATTGGTGCCAATAATTTGGAGGATAAAGTCAAAAACTCGAACACCATCAATTGTAATTATTCTCAGCTGCTTTAAATTCTCAGGAATTGAAACATTGTGAATATGTACATTGTTGTGTGGCAATACATAACCAAATCAATATCACTTGTTGTTTTCAAAGTTGCTATAATGTTATAACTCAAGTAATGTTTAAAGAAGCACAGAACATACCTGCAATAAACTGGGTGAATGCTATATGCAGGAGCGTTCAAGAATGTAAGATTTGAAACTACCACGTGATCAGATGCCACTAATTCAATCAGATGTGGACGGCTGTAGTTCAGGGAATGAGAGCTAAACAATTCCCACCAAGCCAATCCCATGCCATCAATGTTTCCATCATTACCTAGTAATACCCATTAAGATATGAAATTTCGAGCCATAAACATACCCATCAAAAAGATGGAAATTTGAGGAAGGGGAGGAAGGAAAAGAAAAGATGTTGGGAGTGGAAAAAACCTGTTATCACCATATCATGTAACATGTATCCGTTAATCAAACTCTGATATCTTCCCCTAGGAACTTCAACTCCTCGGCCATAAGAAGGTAATGGGTCAACGACTTCCCAGTGAAATGGATCCTATCAAAGTAAAAGGCCAAGAATAAGAAAAACCACTTGTCAGTAAGAGTAACCCCAAACTGGAATATGTTACATGTGCTATCCTTAGTAAATGGACAATGATCAAAAGTCAGTAAAAGAAAAGGCCAAAGGTGAAATACCTGAGATCCAAGAATTACAACACCTTTTTCCAACAAAAGTGTGAGATGGCTAGTAAGATTGAAACTTTGAGTCAACCATGTTCCCGGTGGCACATATAATTGAGCACCACCCTTGTTGAAGTTAAGGACTTGAGATAGAAAACGACATTCTGGAATGCCAGTGTTCAATTTTTACCATCCCCAACTGCACCAAACTCCAAGATGGAGACAATGTACGGTCTTGGCTTTAGAGCTGGATTAATCTCACATTGTCTACCACCACCATCACCATTAACTCTGACTTCATTGCTCAACGCCAACAGCAAGAGAAATGCCACCTGAACAATTATTTAGGGAGGGAAATCAAAACATTGATTCTCACTAGTCATCCAACAAATTAATTATGCCCAAGATTGATTCAAGAAAGATAGAGATACAAAAAGATTTCCATTGAAGCCTACCATGGACCGCAACTACCATTGCATCTAAAAGGAGCAAGACCAAAGGGTCCAAATCCAAATGGAATCAAACACGTAGCCCAATGGGATACACATGTACACTAATTCAACCATTTAAAATCCTACCAAAGATTTAAAATTGAAAAAAAAACAATCTTCCTTCACTGTTATGAATCCAAAAGCAAAATAAGACAATAAGCCCAAGAATTTCATAACAAAATCAAGAAGAGAAACATACGTACTAGCATGTTCTTTGGTCAAAACTTCTGACAGCACAATGCAAGGGATATAATAAGCAGAGCTAGTGCGCAACCACCAAGAAAGAACCAAAAAAAAAAGAGTTACAGGGGCAGAGAAAGAATATTGAAGGAGAGGAACTAGAAGCAAGGTGAAGAGAAGGACAAGGACAGCTTTATGCAAGTTAGTGAATATTATAAGCATTAATCATGTAAATGACAGAAAAGGAAAGGATTAATGGTCCTTTCTTCTATGACATGTACACATGCTTTTTTTTATGTGAGGAATAATATATTTTTCATGTTCAGAATAGTAAATTTATAATCATTAATCACGTACTAACTAGTATTATTTTTTCCGAATAAGTCATGGCACATTTCATTGATATTGAAAAGACCAAGCTGGCATTATAATCCCGGACAAGTTGTTGATTTTTTTTAAGAAAAAAGAAAGGTACTATTCCAAAATTCCAATCTAAAAAAGAGCCCAGCTAGCCCAAGATTGATGCATTTTATAATCCAAATTGATGGAAGAAAATTTGAGTTACATTACACCATCTCAAAATAAAAATGAATATTGTGTTTTACACGCAGACATGACTACAACCTAGTGATCATCTAACTGCCTAGCATATATGCATCTTCTTTAATTTTATTAAACACTTCTCTTGAAATTTTTTAATTAATTGTCTAGCATATATACATTTTGAATTAAACGTTTTTTACTTTAACTAAACCTAGTTAAATGTATACTAATTACAAGCGAAGAATAATGTCTACTATATAAGTGGGATGGTGACTTCTTATATGTATCCTGGATACGCCATAAATATGTATTTAAAACTTACAGAACTTATATACACTAAAAATAAATTAAATATCTTACAGAACTTAAAATTGAAAAAAATGTATTTATAGCAATTAAAATAAAAAAAACTAAACTTAGTCACGAACAAAAATGATAAATGGTTAACTTAAATAAAAATAAATTTAAGCTTATATAATTATAGATAGAAAGATAAGTAGCAAATATAAGAGTGCCACGACAAAGTGCCTTTTGTGCAGTCCAAACGTTTTTTGTTTGATAAGGCCGAGGGTACTAGTGCCAGAAAGGCTCTACTATCACTACCACACTAACATATGCACATGCATATATTATATATGATCTTACCCTCCTGGACAGCCAGTGTCCATAAATGGGAAAGAGTAAATTAAAGCAAGCTTCCTGTCAAAAAAGTGAACCATATTGACAACACTAACCTTGTGCGTCATGTACAGAATAGCTAGAGTGTACAAAATCAACATATAGAGTTTTCTCAACCTGTTATTGGTTTGAGACCTAACCTTGTGTAATTTTATTTTGGTGTTTTACAGAAGGTAATTCCATGATGCTCAAAGATCTAATGGAAGAAAAGTAGTTAAATTTGAATCAGCCACTTTTATCAATGAGGAGTTTCTCATCAACATTGGCCTCTGAAACAGACCACAAAGGCAAAAGTGACAACTCATTAGCCAGACTTCCACTTCCTCCTGCTTACAAATTAGAGTTAAATTCAGTTCCAGAGAGGAATGCTGGAAATGTTCCTTTTGAGTGGGAGAAGGCACCAAGAAGACCAAAAGATGAAAGCAAATTACAGACACAAGATTTTGAGAAGCCTCCCTTCACTTCAAACTTTCTACTTGGGAGGGTATCAAAAACTAAGCAACAATCACTTGCTGAGACGAGAACTGGAAGCACACTTTCCAACTCTCAAAGTGTTGCATCCTTGGACAAAAAAGCAACAAAACATTCAAAAGCGGAAACTAGGGAGAAAGAAAGTTCTGGTTCAAATGATGGAGATGAGGCCTATGAAGATGCTCGTGACTCACTTTCTAGGACTGAATCATTCTTCATGAGTTGTAGTGTGAGTGGCTTGAGTGGATGGGATGAACAAGAGGTACAACCATTTGGAAGTTTCTCAAGTGATCACCAGAAAGGTCGCAATTTCATGATTGATAGGTTCTTGCTTGCAGCAAAGGCAATGACATCAGAATCTCCTCAATATGCTTCCAAGAAAGCACATATTGGACAAGAACAACAAAAGCAGAGAAAGAAAGAAGTGAATACAGAAAGTCCATGTCCCATTAACCAGCATAGGCCAAAAGCTTTGCCATATTACACTCAAGATATTGATGGGGAAGAAAGTGATGATTGCAGTGAATATGAAAACTACACAACTACAACTTGTGGCCTATGTCCTCGGTTCTGCCTTTTGAATCCAATGCCTGGATTAAGAATGGTGGAAAGGGTTCCAACAAATGCAGCTCATGGAATGCAAGCTAAATCAGCTGCTTCTCACATTGGATCTTCAAAAGAGGTATTAATTTGTGTGTCATATTGCTGACTATAGTTACTTGTTGCGCATTATGTGCTTTATGACTTGTGTTCCCTTGAATCTGAACTAATTTTGCTCTCTACATAGCATACATATTATAGTGTCTATATCTTGTGAGAGTTCTATGAATGGAACTTCTACTTAACAAGCTGGGTTGTTGGATATGCCACTTGATTTAGTGACATTTTGCTTTCTTCCTTGTCCTCATCAATCGAACACCTTTATTTTTAATATTTCATTAGCAAATCAAATTGGTAGATAAATGATTAATTCTGTTTTGTTATAATTTAAAGGTTGAAAGACGGCTTTTTCATTCTTGTCCTATAACATTTTTAATAGTAGTTGGTTGCTACATTATATTGAGCCATGCCAACCATGTATTGCTAAATCTGCTGACCAAGAACCAAACCTGATATACATATTTACTTAGTAGGAACAAAGGGAAAACTTCTCCAAAGAAATGATTAATGCAGAGAAGAAGGAAAAGGAATCCTATTAAAACAAACAGAAAATAGCAGGGAAGAAAAAAAAAACAAAATAGGATATTATCAGCGAATGAAAAGTGTTCTTAGTATCTCTAAGCATCTGATATTGAAACCACCTTAGAGTGAAACCAACTGGAAGCAAGAAATGCTCAAACACCAATATACATATTATTTTACAGTTTAGAACCTTACAAATAGTGACAATCACATTGTAGGTGGATCACTAATTCGGATTCTTAGCTAAGTCTGAGCTTTTGATCCATTATTCTTTCCCTCCAAATCTCTACCACATACTTTCCAAAAATGATAGGAGAGACACACATCATTCTAGTAAACTCACAATTGACATTAAACATATTGAGGATAGAAACTAATTAATGCACTGACACTCATTAAAACCCATCTCTAATGGATACAAAATGATACTCTCCGACACTTCTGGCAGTCTAAAGCTCACCCTTTTCTTCACCTTACTACTTTGGCTTCTAGTCAATGGATTAAACCCCATTTTTCTTCACCTTAATTCGTGATAGAATATCTGTCTCATGTTGCACGAGGAGGCATTCACGAATATCCTTTCCTCTAAATTACTTGCCCCAACCCAATAAAAGAAAATGTGAAAAACTAGAGACAAAGTGCCTTTTCCTAACATTGACTAAAATAATATCCTTGGAATCTAAATGCTCCTAATATTAAGATAGAAATTAATGGCGTTATTCAATGTAACAGAAATTAACCACATATTTACTGAGGTAAGTTAGGTAACTAAAAGGGGAGTTGGTTAAAAGGGGGTACCAAGACAGGAGTAGCTTGTATTTTGGGAATTCAATACAAGGGAGAGTTCCAAGTCTACTGAATAGCTAGAGTGTAGAGAAGAAATTTATTCTATTATACATTGTTGATGACTGTCCTATATCAGATTGATACTTGTCATTGGGTGTAGTGGTCCATATTAAATATATATCAAATAAATTCAAATAGTAACAAAGCAATTTAGAAAACCAAAGAAAATGACCTTTTCATTAGTAAAAAAGAAGGAAAACCTACCTCATATTATTTTCAGTTAATTAGCTGAAGAACATCACCAAAAGCACGAACAGAATCAACAGATGCTGGTTTCTTTAACTCTTTTGCAAGGTCAAGTTGTTGCCTCAATACTTCAATTTGCACAATGGTGCTAATGCATTGCCAGCCAACAAATGTAGGTAGCTTTCTTCTGCAAAAAAGTGTAAAAGATCATAACAAAATACTGGACCACAATTTGTTGAACCAAAAGCAACAACACACAACACCTAAGACACCCCTCAACAGTCTTAACCATGCATGCATTTCACAAGGACAACAAGCATATCCATATATATAAGGGCAACTTATAGAAAGAAACTTGACAGTGAAAATAGGGATACCACATACAAGATACAATATCCCAGGTACTTGTAATTACTAAATTAAGAGAACAAAAGCCTATGCTCATGTATTCAACTTTTCATATATTGAAATCAGCCAATGATAACTGAACTGAAATAGAAATGCAACTCATACACTCAGAAGATCAACATATAGAACCCTCAGCCTCAGATTTCACTCCAAGTTCTAAACAAGTTCAATTTGCTCTTACTGCTACTCCTATGTATCCTTCTTTATTTGATGAATCTGACCAAGTGATCTTAACCCCTCTAAGTGACCTTATACATTTCAATAGTGTAGAGGTAGAAGAAGCATCCTTTATTCCATCAAAGGTATAGATAATTACTTGTCTATATATGTAATACTGTAAATCATGAATAAAATTACTAGGAAATAAAAAAAATGTAACAACAAGAATATTTAGGATCATCAAAGGTAATTGAAGAAGATATTTATGAAAGGAACGAGAGCAATCTTGAAAAAGTAAGCAAAGTCACAATTTTGTGCTCAACAAGTACTATGGCCAGCAAGAATGCCTCGCTAGCAATGAGTTGGTCATATCTACATCTACTTCTAATCCTCATGAGCCTATTTAAGACCCTCCCTCCTTCACCTTTAACCTTCATCCAAGCATATATTTATTTACACACTCAAAAACCTACAAATTCTAAGTTCAAACCCTCCCAAAATATGTCTACCAATATTATTTTTCTCTCCAAGTTTCTGCTCCTTCTCAAATACCTTGGTGAGGGAGACAATTCTCTGTACAACATATTTGTCTGTGTGACATAGATACCAGGGCAGAGATTTGTAGTTAAATTCTCTGTACAACATATCTATATATGGGCCCAAATAAAATTTAGGAAAATTTATGGTAAACTATTCTTTGGACTGCTTCCTAGAATGTGACATTTGTAGTTAATTTGTTACAATTTCACTATCTAATTGCTCTTCTATATGTTTTCACACCAAAATTGCCTCTCATGTATGGAAACTTGAGTGAAGATATTGATTTATAAGTATAACCCAATGACAGGACGTATCCATTTCACCCTCTTGGTTGGGGTTATATACATCAATCAAATAAATCATCCCCATTTACGTAACATTAAGATCAATGCTTACAAAGCTCACAAATTGGAAAATCATGTGATTGGCCAATAATGGTATGGTTGGTGGGATTTTAATGTTCGGAAAATTTGAGCCACCGGTGTAAGACAAAAAAGATAAAAGAAGGTTAAATCCCCATATACTAAATTTAACCATATTTTGGACACACTCAATAACAAAACACAAAGCATAAATTTATTTCTGGTTCAAATTTTTTGAAACAAAAGTACCAAACTCTAAAGCACAGGGATGCAACTATTGGTGGAAAATGCACCGTTACAAATGAGAAGTTGAAGGCAACCACAGGCAAAGTGAAAGCAATGTGAAGTGAGGACCACAGAAAGGAATTATTGAATTGCAGTTGCAACACAACAAAAAAGGTCTTATTCTAACACACACCAACAACACTACACTAATAGACCCTCACACATAACCTGTTGGATCCACTACAAATCCCATAAAAGGAAAGCCAACCAATAAGAATTTAGAGAACAAGATGAACATCAAAGCTCCACCCTTCACTCTCAAAAACCTAACTTGTGACATAGACAGTGAAGAGCTTCACTATTTTAAGAAATTCATAACTCATAAGACTTTAAACATTAGTCTACATATCACTATTATGAAGTGAGGTTGCCACTTTCAGAGAACCATTTACTGAACAAGCAATGTGCATTCACTTCAAAAAGCTGGAATCCATCAGCAGGAACACATATGTAAGCATTCAATAAGCGGGTTTAATGACTTACATGTACGACGACCTAAGACAACCTTCACGGTGCGAGCTCCACTGCTTCAGGGAGACAAAGATTCAGGGGTTTGGGGTTTCACGGCACTGCGGGCTACAGTGTTTGGGGTTTCACGGCATTGCGGGGTAGAGTGTTTGAGGTTTCACCTAGGGCACTGTGGGCTAGAGTTGAGGTTGAAATGTGAGCGCGTAGCAATCAAGGAGCACGGGGGGACGAAATATTACTGAAAATACAAAGACGGTCTTAGGTTCTACCCGTCTTTGTATTGTTTGGGCAGTTACTTTCTAAGGCAGTTTTGTGTAACCGCCTTAGAACCCGCGGCGTAAATTGCAATATTTGTACCCCGAATTACAAAAATGCCACCACGCTCTTTTCTAAGACGGTCCTTTAGAACCGACTTAGAAACGACGTCGTAAAACATAGCTTTTCTAGTAGTGTCACTTAGCGAGTTGGGAGAATCTGGAAGAGAATTTGTCATTCATGCACGCACCCAGCACGCCATCAGTTCGCTCAGCGAGTCATTTGTCTCTTTTCGTGCTCAGCGCGCCTAGCTCGCTAAGCGAAAATTCACTAACTCGCGCTTAACGAGAAAATGGCGCTAAGCGAGCCTTTAGGATCAAAAATCCCTTATAAGACTGAAGTTGACAAAAAAGAATAGAGTTTTTTTTGGAGAGTTCTTTTGGAGAGACGTAACAGAGCCGAAAAACAAAGCAAGAGAGAAGAACTTGGACAAAAAGCCTCATCCTTTCAGAGATTCTGAGTTTTAGGCGTGATTATTAGGTTTAGAGGTGGAGGAGACATCCCCACCACTTTGTAATCTTAATTATCCTTCAAAAACCTATTCTTGGGCTGAAAGGTGCTAACTTGCAATGGAAGGTTAAATCTCTTATTGGGGATTTCTGCTAAAATTTGATGTAAAATCCTTTACTATCTATTTAAAGTTGTTTTTATGTGTTCATTGCTTCTATCTGCACTTAATTCTTCCATGCTTGTGGCTTGATCACCCATTTGTGTGTAAAGTTAGGATTTTTAGCATTGGAAAGTGTTTTAAATCCTTATAACTGGATAGAGCAAGCTAGAGAACTGTATGTCTGGACACGAAGTGCAGGGATTTAGTTTATATTATGTCATAATCTTAATGCAACTCATTTAAGCTAAGTTCGACGAGAGATCTAGAACGAAGTTTAGATAGAGTTAGACTCATTCACTCGAGGGATCCTGGTTTGGGTAGTTGTTTTTGGCATAGAACACGAAAAACAACCTTAAATAGAGAAAAATACTCAATAACATCAAGTAGGTTCAGTAGAAAGACCCAACGTTTTTAATCATTTGTTTATCTCTCACCTTTAGATAGTTAATTTTGTAGTTAAATTAGAACTGTAGACACAACTTCTTTTTATATTTACTGGCTTTATACAAATGTTTACCTATTGAATGAATGCTTTCTGAATGAAACAAGTTCCCTGTGATTCGATACTCCGTTCTTACCGTTTTATATTACTTGTGCGACTCAATACACTTGTTGATTAGTATCACAATTAGGAGAGTGCGGAACATAGTGACACCCTTTCTCTAGAGAACACTTTTTTATGACTCCTATGAGAATACTTTCTTACTTGATAACATGAGAAAAATTAATAATAACCATTAGATTATGATTAAAAATAATAAACGGTTGAGATTAAAATATTTAAAAATTAAAATTTAATATAACTATTAAATCACTAAAAGATTTACCAAACGAATTACGTCCTAAAATTTCTCAATTATCCTTAACCTATCACCAAGATTGTCATCACCTTTACTGTTATAACTGTCGTCGTCGTTGTTGCCGCCACCACCACCACCGTCGACAATGGTATGTGACAAATAATGCATGACACAACAAAGAAAATTAAGCAGTTGATGTGTTTATGACCAATCTTTAATCTTGTTAGTATCCCTTGATTTATGCAATTAAAATAAGTTGTCATTTTCAATTAGGAGAATCATCTGTCATATTAAATTTAGCCAAAGTCTAGGAGTTTGTTTCCCTAATTTTAGCACCACTAGTCATGTATAAAACCAACACTCTATTTATGTATTCCTCAATTTAGTACACAATAAAACACATATTGGGTTCTGGTAGCCTATTTTTCATTTTTCAAATATTCATTTATTTGTTTTATGGTATCTAGAGCTTGGACTTTGATCTGTACTTTTTGTCTTTTTCAATTCTTGGCTCTAAGAATTGAAGGCAGACTGAACTAGTTTTCATGGACTCACAAACTGAGGAAACAGATCAAATATGCAGTTTGGTGTTGAGAAACTTGTAGGATCGAACTACAAGTATTGGCAACTGTGCATGGAAGCTTTTCTCCAGGGGCAGGATTTATGGGATCTCATGGCAGGAAATGATACAGAAATGCCACCGGATACACCAGACACGACGGAGGCCTGATGAAAATGAAAGGAAAAATGTAGGAAGGCATTGTTTGTTCTGAGAACGGCTGTTAGCAAGGAATTAATTGATCACATCAAAGATCTTGACACGCCAAAGGATGTATAGGAGATGCTGGAAAAACTCTTCTCCAAGAAAAATGTTGCTCGATTGCAGTTGCTGGAAAATGAACTTGCATCCATGGTGCAAGGTAATCTTACAATTGCTAAATACTTCTTAAAGATTAAAAATCTTTGTGCAGAAATTTCTGAGCTAGATTCGAGTAAGAAAATCAGTGAGGCAAGGCGAAGGAGATACATCATCAGGGGTTTGAAAAAGGAGTATTCTCCATTTATCATGTCCATTCAAGGTGGACCAATCAACCATCATTGGAGGAGTTACAAAATTTTCTGACAAATCAAGAAGCTCTTTTGCAACAATCTTTATCATCACTCGCATAAGAGGTTGAATTTGTTCTCCTCTTCAAAGGGAAGACACATAGCCAAGACAACAAGGAGGAAGAATTGAAGAGAAAGAGTGTCAAATGTTACAAATGTGGCAGATCGGGTCATATCAGAAGAAATTGCATAACTAGACTCCCTAAAGTGAATGCAGCATACGAAGAAAATGAAGATGACTCGTTTGAGTCATTTAGATGGGATCAATGCTTCACCATCGAGGATAGGAGGGCTGGATAGACGGAGATACCAGTAAATTACATAGATTACCAAAAGGAATGGATCTTAGACTCTGGTTGCTCACATCATGTAACAAGGAACAGTCAAGCTTTCTCTGAAATGCATCATCACAATGGAGAAAGTCATAGTCACTACTGACAACACAACACATCCTGTGGTGAAGGAAGGAATTGTAAAGATCAATGTTGGCAACATCGAAGTTCAACTGAGTGATGTCTATCATGTTCCTGCTTTGAAGAAATATCGCATTTCTGTCTCACAAATCACCAGCTTAGGCAAGTATGTCCTTTTTGGCCCCAATAGCGTCAAAATCTTGAATGATGTGAGAAATATTGATGCTGACATCATATTCAAAGGAAAAAGGAAGGATTTTTTGTTTGTTTTATCTGCAGGAGAGGCGTATGTCAAAAGAACCAGCCAAGTTGATAGTCCTACTTTGTGGCATGCTAGACTTGGGCATGTAGGCTATCAAATGTTACAAATTATAGCATCTAATAAGCTTATTGATGGGCTTCCAAAATTGAAACAAGTGAAGGAGGATGTTGTTTGCCAAGGATGTCAGTTTGGCAAGGCTTATAAGCTACCATTTAAAAGTTCCAACTAACAAAGAACCATTCCTTTCAATCTTATACACACAGATCTAATGGGGCCGACAAAAACAACTAGTTACAGTGGATGTAAATATGCTATGGTGCTAGTGGATGATTACACTCAATATACTTGGGTGTATTTCCTAAAGGAGAAAAGTGAAGTTGTACAGGAGTTTGTTATTTTCTCTGACATGGTGGAGAAGAAGTTTGATGCAAAAATCAAATGCTTGAGGAGTGACGCTGGAGGTGAGTTCAACTCAACAGATTTCACAACTTTTTTGTCATGAAAAAGGGATTCAGAGGCAATTTACTTGTCGAAATACACCGCAACAGAATGCAGTGGCTGAAAGGAAATTAGCTCATCTAACTTCAGTGAGCTTGTCATGGATACATGACAAAATTTTGCCTCATGAGTTATGGGCAGAAGCAATTCAATGTACTTGTCATGTAATCAACAAGTTGCCTCTATGGCCAGGCAAAGAGAAATCTCCATTTGAGCTACTCTATGGGGAAAAACTAGCAGTGGATTATTTTTAAGTCTTTGGAGCCATCTGCTATGTACATATTCCAAAGACAATAAGAAGAAAATTAGATCCAAAAGCCAAGAAATACATCTTTGTTGGCTATGACCCTTATAGAAAAGGGTGTAAATGTATGAATCCAATTACTAAGAAATTTGTTACATCTCGAAATGTAGTATTTGATGAGATTTCTTCTTGGAAAGTTGAAGAAAAGGTTGTCTCAACTAATGAGTTTAGAGGAGAAGTGCAATCAATTGTAGATGTAGATGAGCAACCAGTTACTAACATAGAGCAACAAGGAGAGGAAAGCATTGAGTCAGCTGAAATAGATGCAGAAGAAGTAAGAAGGTTTGATAGAAGAAAACAACCTCCAACATATTTAAAAGATTATGAAACAGGAGTAAGTCAATGTTCTGTAACTCATGCTTTCTTCACTGGCACTCAAGAAGAAGAAGAACCAAGCAGTTACGAAGAAGCTAAAGATAATGATATTTGGCAGCAAGCAATGAGGGAGGAAATTGATACACTCTTGAAGAATGAAACTTGGGATCTTGTCCCCAAGCCAGCTAGTTGCCAACCCATTTCATGTAAGTGGGTGTACAAATTAAAAAGAAAATCTGATGGTTCCATAGACAGAATTAAAGCTAGATTGGTGACAAGGGGATTTTCTCAACATCAAGGACTGGACTATGAAGAAACATTTAGTCTAGTAGCAAAGATGGCTACTGTGAGAACCTTGATTTCCTTGGCTGCCAAAATGAATTGGAGGTTGTGGCAACTTCATGTTAAAAATGCATTTTTGTATGGTGAGTTAAATAGAGATATTTTCATGATGCAACCTGAAGGTTTTGTTTCAAATGATCATCCTAGCTATGTGTGTAAATTGAAAAAGGCTCTCTATGGCCTCAAACAAGCTCCAAGAGCTTGGTATGGGAAGATTTCACAATACTTTATGTTTTGTGGTTTCAAAATTTCAAATGCAGATTCAAGTCTCTTCATCAAGAATAATTCAGGTGCACATATTGTAAACCTTTTATATGTTGATGATATGATTATAACTGGAAGTGATGAAGAACAAATTGCAAAATTAAGAAAGGAGCTTGCTATTCATTTTGAAATGAAGAATTTAGGGGAAGCTAAATACTTTTTGGGGTTGGAGATTGAGAAGCTCATGGATGGATACTTTGTTTCTCAGTCAAGGTATGCTAAAAATATGTTAAATCAATATCAAATGAATGAAGCAAAGGAGGTTGCCACTCCCATGGAAATTCACCTGAAGCTACTAAAGGAAGAAGGAAAATTACCGGAGAACCCAAACCTGTATAGAAAGTTGTCTGGAAGCTTAATTTACTTAACCATTACTAGACCGGATCTCGCATACTTTTTCAGTGTTATCTCACAATTTGTGCAAGAACCTCGAGTGCCTCATTAGATGGCTGCAAAACGTATTCTGAGATATGTGAAAAAGACAGAAGAATTTGGGCTAAAGTATGGAAGAAACAAAGAACTGAAGTTGATTGGCTTCACAGATGCAAATTGGGCTGGTGACGCAAATGATAGGAGATCAACCTCAGGCCACTATTTCTTATTTGGTTCAGCAGCAATTACATGGTGTAGCAGAAAACAAGGTATTGTAGCTCTTTCAAGCACGGAAGCAGAATACATGGCAGCCATTCTTGCAGCACAAGAAAGCATTTGGATAAAGAGCTTAGTTGGAGATATGTTACACAAAGTAGATTACACAATAGAGCTCTTTTGTGATAATAAAAGTGCAATTAAATTATCATCAAATCCAGTTTTTCATAGGCACACCAAACATATAGAAGTGCATTACCATTTTGTTAGAGAAAAGGTGTTGAATAAGGAGATCGACTTGAAGAAGATTCATACAAAGGAACAACTGGTTGATATTTTTACAAAGGCTCTAAAGAAACCTTTATTTGAGAAGTTCAGAGGACAACTTGGAATCATGAAAAAGGAGCATGCAATAAATGGGGGTGTGACAAATAATGCATGACACAACAAAGAAAATTAAGCAGTTGATGTGTTTATGACCAATCTTTAATCTTGTTAGTATCCCTTGATTTATGCAATTAAAATAAGTTGTTCTTGCAACATATTAGGAGAATCATCTGTCATTTTAAATTTAGCCAAAGTCTAGGAGTTTGTTTCCCTAATTTTAGCACCACTAGTCATGTATAAAACCAACACTCTATTTTTTTATTCCTCGGTTCAGTACACAATAAAACACATATTGGGTTCTGGTAGCCTGTTTTTCATATTTCAAAAATTCATTTATTTATTTTATGGTAGTAGCAGCAGTGACAGTCATGGCGACGAAGGTGATGGTGGTTGACGATGATGGTAGTGGTAGTTGATGACAGTGGTGGTGGTGGAGACAATCATAGTGGTGGTTGCAACGATAGTCATGGTAGTGGCAGTGACGACGACAAAGGTCATAGTGATAGAGGTGGTGGTGGTAGACGACTGTGCTAGTGGTGGTTGATGACAGTGGTGATGGCGACACGATTATGGTAGTAGCAACGACAGTCATAATGGTGATGGACTAATTGAAATATTTTAGTGACTGATAATTGAGATATATATAGATTTGTTTGTTGTTTCATCAATCTTTAGAGATTTGATGATATATTAAATTTTAGTTTCAAATTCTAAATATTTTAATCTCAATTGTTCATTATTTTTAATCTTGATTTGATGGTTATTATTAGTTGTTCTCATGTTCTCACATAAGAGTGTTCTCACGCAATTAAATTAAATTTCTTCTCATTCGATACATCCTATTTTAAAGAAATTTGGCACACAATTGTTGGATCGAGTGGCCTCAGAATAATTAAGAAGGGGGGGTTGAATTAATTATTCCTAAAACTTTACCAATTAAAAATTACTCTTTTAAGGCTTTTACTTTTGTTGTTAAGAGAATATGGAGTAGAAGAGAAACTTAACAGAAAGTAAAAGCGAAAATTAAATGCACAGCGGAAAGTAAAAGAGTAGGGAAGAAGGAAACAAACACACAAGAGTTTTTATACTGGTTCGGCAACAACCCGTGCCTACCTCCAGTCCCCAAGCGACCTGCGGTCCTTGAGATTTCATTCAACCTTGTAAAAATCCTTTTACAAGCAAAGATCCACAAGGGATGTACCCTCCCTTGTTCTCTTTGAAACCCTAGTGGATGTACCCTCCACTAGAACTGATCCACAAGAGATGTACCCTCTCTTGTTCTCAGTCAAACCCAAGTAGATGTACCATCTACTTGTACCACAAAGGATGTACCCTCCAATGTGTTAAGACAAAGATCTCAGGCTGTTACACCTTTGATACTTTGTGAATGGGGATACAAAATAATTCTCAGGCGAATAAACCTTTGAACGCTTTTGTATTAGGGAATGGGAAGAATCAAAAGAATTCTCAGACTGTGTCGTTTTGAATTCTTTGACAAGGGAGAAGGGAGACACAAAAGAATTCAGGCGGTTAGTCCCTTGTTCTTTTGGAAAAGAGAGAATAGAGACACAAAAAGAATTCAGGCGGTTAGTCCTTGGCGAATTCTTTTTGGCAAATGGAGAAGAGAATGAAAAGGATGAATAGCACAAGTTTTCAAGGTTTAGAAAACCAGAAAACTTCAGAAAGCTTTTGGTACAAAGAAGAAGAAGAAGTTCAAAGAGATTCAAGGCTTGTAAAGGATTGTAATGAAATGATTGGAAAAGTATTCAAGATTGTTGTTAGAAAGATTGATTGAAAATGCAAAACAAAGCCTTGCTTTTATAGACTCTTTATGTCTGGTCAAGAAGGCCATTCAGAAGAGTTATAACTTTTTAGAAAAACTTAAAACCCATTTGAAAAAGTCAAAACCTTTTTGAAGAGTTACATCTTTTGATTTTTCAGAAACAATCACTGTTAATCGATTACCAAATAAGTGTAATGGATTACACAAAGCTTTTGAGTGAAACAATGTGACTCTTCATTTTTAAATTTGAATTTCAACGTTCAAGGACACTGGTAATCGATTACCAAAACATTGTAATCGATTACAGCCTTTTGAAAATATTTGGAACGTTCTAAATTCAGTTTGAAAACTTTTTCAAACTCATTTTGCTACTAGTAATCGATTACAACAATATGGTAATCGATTACCAGAGAGTAAAAACTCTTTGGTAAAGGTTTTGTCAAAAACTCATGTGCTATTCAAAGTTTTGAAAAAACTTTTTAATACTTATCTTGATTGAGTCTTTTCTTCATTCTTGAATCTTGAGTCTTGAATCTTGATCTTGATTCTTGAGATCTTGAATCTTGATTCTTGATTGTAGACTTTCTTCTTTGAGTCTTGAATTCTTCTTGATTCTTGAACTCTTGACTTGTTCTTGATTCACTTGAGTTGTTCTTTGATCTTTTGAGCTTTTTGTTCATCACCTTTGTCATCATCTTTTGTTGTCATCATTGTTATCATCAAAACACCTTTGAATCATTGTTGATTCATCATGAAGCTTTGCTTCCACAACAATTAAATTAAATAAAGGATTAAATATTTAATTGGTCTTTATAACTCAACATTTTTTTGTCCTTGTAAGTTCATATTTTTAATTTTAGTCCTTATAAGTTAGTGTTTTTTCAATTTTTGTCCTTGTCGTCTACTTTTGTTAAAAAAAACGGCGTGGCAAACATAGGGTGATGTGGCGCTGCCACACTAACCAATCATTTCCATGTCAACAATGACATTATAGAGACTAAAAATGAAAAAAAAAATTATAGAGATGAAAAATGAAAAAAATTATTATAGAGACTAAAAAGGAAAAAACAAACTTATAGGGGTGAAAATGAAAAAAGGTAGCTTAATGGACAAAAAATGAAAACAAAAATGCATGGACTAAAAGAAAGAAAAAAAGTCATGCATGTTGTCCAAAGCAACTTCACACATCTTCTAGGGGATGACAAATGTTGAATTTGGTTTTCGCATTGGCTTTTTATTGCCCCCTAATTTGCATATGGTGTCCTATTTGTATGTTAGTGATTTTCATCTCAAGGTGATTGACCTTTGTCCAAATAGAGTATGGGATCTGGGATCTGGATTAGCTATATGTTTCCTTACTTACCCATGTCAAAGACCTCATTTTTAGCCTTGATGTCCTTGATGGCTAATATCTCTTATCTCTTTACTTTGATCATTTTCCATCCCTCACCTTGACTTGGTAGGCATGAAGATAGAGATAAAACATAATTTTTGAAACCAACTTTGGCCCCTTAATCATGTCTACCATAAGATCCACTTATTCTTGATGTTTATCCATGGTAAAAAAAAAAAAGTGTCCAAAATTCTAGAAATAATAGTGCTAGAGAAACAATTGAATGTTGTCGATCACTTGCATGTATGTCACATGATTCTAATCATGTGGCAGATACTTTGGCTGATTAGGGTATGCGCCCAAGTGTTTTGGAACAAAGATAAGCTCTCCTCTTGATGTCATTAGAGAAAAACTTATAAAAGACTCCCTTGCATTGTCTTAGACTTTCTTGTCTCATACTATTTGTATTTGTACTTCATAAAAAAAACCATCAAATTTAATTTGCTAGATTGTTTCGATACTCTTTTTTCATTTGCTTGTTATTAATGAGAATTGTAATTTCTTTTGCAACACATAATATTTGAAATGGGAAATATGCACGACTTTAAGTGACATATTTGTAGACACAAACAAGTTCTTTTTTTTGGTCTTTACAAATAATAATTTTTTTATTATTTTTGGTTCTTGTAAATTTTATTTTTTTCATTTTTGGTCCTTTTAATTTTTTTTTTCATTTTTAGTTTCTTTGATGTCATTACTGACATGAAACTATTACTAATGTGGCACAATTGACATGTCATTTTTGTTAAGAGCATCTCCAATAGGAGTGCTTACATTAGTTATTTAACTTTAAACAATGTTACTTAACATTTTCTCCCACTAGAGCATATGGCATGGTGTTGCTTATATAAACACCGTTGTTTAGATAAGCAAATGTTTCTTAACAAATTTACACCATAAACATAATACTTTTCAAGCATTGTAGAACCCACAAAATTAAATTAATCATTCATTTCAGCAACCTTAACATTTGAGTGAATTTCATGTAAAGTATTTAAATCTATATGGAATTACAAGTTCCCACAAAATTATGATAAACAACTTATCTAAATAATTATATATTATAGATGTTCTAATGTGACACTGATGCATGTAACATTATGTTGACATAACATGTGAAGATGTATTATCATTTTGCTTACGTGACACATGATGACGATAACATGATGTCATTGTTAATAATTTTGTAATGGTGTTTGAAGGTAGGAACTAAAATTGAAAAAAAAAATGCTAACTTACAAATACATACTAAAATAGTACAAATAAATTTATGTGGATCAAAAATAAATAAAAAAATGATAACTTAATTATAGAGACCAAAAATACAAAAAAAAAAAAAAAAAACTACCTTACATGAACCAATTTGATATTTAAGCCTTAAATCAAGCCGCTCCCTAACTAGCCTAGCCATTACCATTAGGATTTAGGAGTTGGTAGGCAATGCCTTTCTTTACCTTTCATCCAAACTCGTTTGTCAATTGTCATTTCCAGAAAACATGGAACATATTTAATAACCTATAAATCAAATGTGTGTGCTCCATATAAAGACATCGAATATGCTCTTGTAGCCGAGCCCATGTGATGCTGCTCATAGGGGCGTCAAATTTTCAAGGCTTGACATACACAAAATGACTGCAGAAATAATACATATTTTATAATTTGCAGAAGAGAAATTTCATCATGAATGCGGTCGATGCCCCTATCTAGATTCCTTTTTCATACTAATTAGTTAGCCTTCTTAGCTCACTGACCTATGATATCACTACAAGCCTATCAACCCTCAAGATCGAGAACCGCAACAGGCTGGTCACATGCATGAAGAAGAAGATGAACACTTTGTTCCTTAGATAATATTATCTGAACTTTTTCTCTTGGTGAAAATTAGCTGAACTTACATACAAGGTCCAAGAACATACATACTCATATAAGTACGGGTTAAACATTCATTTTACATATATGATTAATGTATTATGTATAGCAAATAATTAACATAAAAAGTGAGTCATGTATGACCTAATGACATAAATATACATAGACATAAATATGTAATTCAGATTAATACTTATTTTTTATGCAATGAGCACATCCTTCTTTATTTATATTTTCAGAAAATTGAAAATAATATTGAAATGATTACCAAGACAAAATATATATATATATATATATATATATATATATATATATATATATATATCATATAAACATTCATCATTCATTCATATATATAATACGAAAAAATACTTTTCGTATAAAGTTTTCTTTTACATTTGTATAAATATTTATTACACAATTTATATGCTAATATGTGTAAATTTACATAACTAATTGTGTAAATATTTGAATATCAATATAAATTTTTTTATCTTCTTGTGATGCAAATATTTAATCCATTATATTTAAATATTAATATGCATTAAAAAAATTATACTCATTGATATACATATTTACATGTGATTTAGAAGTTAACATGTTTCTATGTAAAGTATGTATATATCCATATATCATGTAAATATCTAAAGTTGTGATCTAGGATTTAATACACTTCAATACAAATTTTATACTTTTATATAGTGTAAATATTTACTCCAATAATTTAAATAATATTAATATGAAAATTTTGATTGTTCGTATTTCTTTTTATTTATCTTGTGACAGTTTATTGTTAAGGGTGTACTTGCTTTTTTCTACAAAATTCAAATTTAATTTGTATATATTTATATTTTTATAATTATATTTTAAATAAAAAGATAACATGTTAGGTTTATATTACTTTTAATATATTATAAGCATTATAAACAGTGATTTTGTTTTCGAATAGAAATATTGTATTTTCTTTCCAAACAAATTTAATTACTATATAAATAATTATCCATAATATATTTAAAATATGTAATTTTAATTCTTGTAATAACCTTTTTCCATATAAAGTTATGTCTGCCAATTTTAATTTAATTGCAGAAATCAATCGATCAAATTATCAGTGTCTGGAAATTGCAAATCAACATTATTAGGTTCTTTAAGACATTCAAACTCTAGGATTAGAAAAAAATTATCAAAATGGTAAACATGAATGAATATTTTCCTTAAACTAAACTTATTTTAGTTTTTTCATATATTAACAATAATTATTTTGTTCTTTTATACACTGACTGACAAAGTTCAGTGCATTATATGTAATGGGCAAGGGGTTTAGTTATGTTAATTAAGTAATATATATATCTCTATATATATATATATAT